>NC_134353.1:858701350-858756350 GCF_048569485.1 Anomaloglossus baeobatrachus | reverse complement strand
AATACGTTTGCAGCAGGGGACCACTGCAGTCAATCACTGGGCTCAGTGGTGTCCTTCCATCTATTTCTATCCAGAAAGCCCAGTGATTGGCTTTAGTAGTCATATGCTGCAGAGGTCATGTCAAATGAGGCCCCTGTAGTCCTCAGAGTGCCATAAGCGGGTGTTTAGTAACCAGTTTTATATACTGGACAATCCCTCTAAGAACTGATTCATCATTTTACGAAGGTAAATCTCATCTTTGCAGATTTAAGCTCCCGGATCTGTCCTTTATGAGGCAGGTGGCACAATCCAATTAGTGTTTGTTAATGTTCTAATTATTTTTATTTCTGCTGAAAATTTGCTTAACAAACAACAGAAATGATGTTGACTTTTGGCGGAGTAATTAGGCTTTTTACATTAAAGGACAAAGGGTTAAACATTGGAGTAGGGTTGAGCAATTAGGAGACACTCTACATTAAAAGCCGTTGTCTTTTGGCAATTATCTGCTAATTAAGTTGCTAGAGATATTTATAAAGCTGGTGTGCTTTGTATGGGGGCTTGTAAAATGCAAAAGCGGTGAGGCGGGTGTGATATTGTGGGTGCTATAAGTGCAGCGGGAAGGTGGTCTGGAGTGAAGCCCTCCCTGCACTTAATGCTGTGCACCACTAGACTTGCATATAAAGAATACAGACCTAGTTAGATAGTAACACCCGTACGTCCGTCCCGGACACTGTTCCTTGTGTGCCCAGACTGTTTACATGTCATTTCCAATTATCTGTAAATGATGGCTGAGCGGAATGGCTCATGTCTTCAGCCACATCACCAATGCTATTAAAAGGGTTTTCCACGTTTTGCAGCCCACAAAATAAGCAAACCCCAGGCTGTTTTATTGCTGGGACCTCTAGTGATCAACTGTTCTCTACGGGGTAAGTGCCGCAAGTGTCTTCTGAAGCATCAAAGGCAAAGTTATGCATTACATTATGCCCGTTGATCAGCTGTTGATGTAATGCACAGGCATGTTGGGATATGTTCCCATGACCCGGGCACTCGGAGTTCTAGGCACAGGGACATCCCCCCCCCCCGTGGAGACGTCAGTCTTCTCCTTGGAGAACGCAGCGTTTGTGCCCACAATCAGGGTTTGGGATGCTATATGCTGAGAACACCTGCATCTCCACGAGCATAAGCTGACATGCTCACAAGCCGTGCCGCTGGTGAGTTTACACTGCAGAGAAAAGAAGCAAATTGGGCAGGAGATTTCTATAAATGTCATCCACTGAGCTTCTACTGTACAACACAACATTTTGGACCCAGGGAAAACGCTCTGCTTCCAAAATCGCTGCTGTTCCTGATCTTAGGCACGAATGTTACATCACATGAAAGCCGTATGTGTGTAATTACATGATTTCAAAATTTTGTGTTTGTTGCTTATGGCAAAAGTGTTCTACAAACGCGGGAAAGCAAAATGGCAGAGTCTAATGCAATATTCACAGCATCTAAGAGCAGAGGAGTGATAAAATTCTTGTTTCTGCAAGGAAAATCCGCCAAGGATATTCATGGTGATATGTCGCAGACATTATGGGATCAATGCCCTTCATATTCCACAGTTAAGAACAGGGTTGCCAAATTTAAAATGGGCCACTTCAGCTCCAATGGTGAGGAACGTCCTGGACGACCGAGAGTGGTTGTTCTGGAGATCGTCGATGCTGTGCACAACCTCATACTGGAGAATCGATGAATTTCAGCTAAAGCAATAGCAGACATCATGGGGATTTCCCATGAACGTGTTTGTGTCATTATCCATGAATATTTATACATGAGGAGCTATCTGCAAAGTGGGTCCCCAAATGTCTGACAACAGATCAGAGAAGCATGCGAGGGTTTCACCATCAATGCAAGGTATTTTGGACCAATTGAAGGCAGCTCTGAAGGGCAAAAGGTGCGGCAAGCTGTCCAAAGGAATCTTGTTCCTGCAAGACAACGCCTCCGCTCACACTGTACAAGCGACCACGGTACACCTGGCAGAGGTGGGCTTCCAGCTGGTTGACCACCCACCTTATTCACCAGATCTAGCTCCCTCCGACTATCATCTGTTTCCAAACCTGAAGAAACATCTCAAAGGTACCAAACGTCACACCATTTCTGATGCCATGGCTGCTACTGATGCCTGGTTTGAGGCACAACCGAAATCCTTCTTCTTCTTTTTGCTAGGCTTACAGAACTTGGAATAGCGATGTAAGAAGTGTGTTGTCATCAGTGGAGAGTAAGTGGAATAAATGTAAAGTTTAATCATCCTATCTCGTTTCTTCCTGGGTAAACCAAAGACTTATCAGCAACCCCTCGTATAAGTACTGCACAGTACAGGATATGGGCAGGGAAGGGACAGCAGAGAAAGCAATCACCTGGATAAAGCTTGTGACCTCAACACCCAACCCCAAATCTTCAGTGCTGGGGACACAGAGGCTGCAGTTATGTTGTTTTTTTTCAATTTATTTTATTTATATATTTTTTTTTTTAAGCGCTATAAAAAAACATGCACAGGGGCACATAACCAACACAGAAAATTCTTTAGAGTACAAGTAAAATAAAATGACTTTTACTGAATAAGAACGCTTTGTATGTTTCAGCCTCCTGAACAAAGCATTATACTCCCATGGAAAAATGAAGTCTAGACTGATCTATATGATATCTGGGCTCTGTAGGGGTTAAGTGACCTATACTCTGGCAGCCGGTGACTCGCACGGAAACCTGGTAAAACATGATGGGATTTACATTTTCCAAGATTTTTTAGGATTTGTCAGAGCAAAGGGATCATTGTAAAATAAATGAAGAAAAAAAAAAGCCGGACTTGCTAAGTGAATCTCCCTCCGGCCTTGCACCACTGTCTTGGTGGTTTCTGATGGGACCAGATGTGATGACCTGCTGACTACTAAGGCCACTGATTGGCTGCAGCAGTAACGTGATTGATGAACGTAACGTCATCCTATCAGAGGGGACGACATCCCTTCCATCAGTCATCTAAACCAGCATGAGTGGCGGTGATTCAGGTGGAAAGGATCATTTATTTCTCTATTTTATCATGGAAAATTATAAATTTTGTAAAGTTGTTGAATACTTAACTTACCTAAGTAAAATCTTCAATCTCTCTCTCTCTTCTGGTATCTTCCCCTCCTCCATCAAACACTCTATCATTACTCCATTATTAAAAAAAACTACTCTTGATCCATCCTGCACAAGCAAGTACAGACCAGACTCCAATCTCCCCTTCATCTCTAAACTCTTGGAGCGCCTGGTGTACTCTCGCCCCACCCGCTACCTCTCCTCTCACTCTCTTCTAGATCCTTTACAGTCTGGCTTCCGCCCTTTACACTCAACAGAAACTTAACTTGTTAAAGTGACCAATGACCTATTGACAGCAAAACGTAACGGTGACCACTCTCTGCTTTTTCTTCTTGATCTCTCCGCCGCCTTCGACACTGTTGACCACCATCTCCTTCTCTCTATGCTCCATTCTATCGGCCTAAAAGACACTGTGCTTTCCTAGTTTTCTTCCTATTTTTCTGACCGTTCATTCAGTGTATCATTTGCTGGCTCCACATCTTCTCCTCTCCCTCTCACTGTTGGTGTCCCTCAAGGTTCAGTCCTCGGCCCTCTTCTTTTCTCCCTTTACACTGCCCCAATTGGAATGACCATCAGTAGATTTGGCTTTCAGTACCATCTTTATGCTGATGACACCCAGCTATACACCTCATCCCCTGAGCTCACTCTCGCTGTTCTACAGAACACAAGTGATTGAATGACTGTAGTTTGCAACATCATGTCTGCTCTCTATCTGAAACTTAACCTTTCCAAAACTGAACTTCTTCTATTTCCTCCATCTTCTAATCTCCCTAAACCCAACATCTCCCTCTCTGTGTGTGGCACCGTGATAACTCCTAGGCAGCAGGCCCGCTGTCTGGGTGTTATACTTGACACTTATCTCTCCTTCACCTCCTATATACAATATCTTGCCCGCTCCAGCCGCTTGTACCTCAAGAACATCTCTAAAATCCGCCCCTTTCTCACAATGGAAACAACAAAAACACTCACCGTGGCCCTGATCCACTCCCGCCTCGACTACTGTAACTCTCTATTAATTGGTCTCCCCCTAACTAGACTCTCTCCTCTACAGTCCATCCTTAGTGCAGCAGCCAGGGTCACCTATCTGGCTAACCACTACTCGGATGCCTCTGCTCTGTGCCAGTCATTGCACTGGCTGCCCATATATCACAAGATCCAATTCAAACTGCTTGTTGTCACCCACAAAGCTCTCCACAGTGCAGCACCCCCTACATCTCCACCCTTGTCCATGTCCATCATCCCACCTGTTCTCTACGCCCTGCAAATGTTTTTCGACTAACATCCACACTAATTCGAACCTCCCATTCCCGGATTCAAGACTTCTTCCAAGCTGCACCAATCCTCTGTAACGCTCTACCCCAAGAAGCTAGGATGAATGACAACTTATTCAGCTTCAGATGCACCCTAAATGCATCTTTTTAGGGTGGCCTATCACACTCACTAGCCGAACTAAATTCACATAGTCCCTCCACGCCTTCTCAGAACATAACCCCACGTCAAACTCCACCACACCCAAATGCATCTCAAGGTTCTGGCCAACTGGTCCAGGCAGCCATTATATATCCCCCATTTCCTTGAGATGGCTGGATTGTCATTGTAAATAAGCACTTGTACCTTGCCCCCCCCCCCCTCATCTCATTGTAGATTGTTAGCTCTCACGAGCAGGGTTGTGTTTTTTTTCTTTTCCCTTCTAATTATTGTATTTTCTATAACTGTTACTTGTTTGTATGCTCCTGAATTGTAAAGCGCTGCGGAATATGTTGGCGCTATAGAAATAAAGATTTATTTTTTATTATTAATAATAATAATAATAATATTATTACTTTAAGAGTTTTTTAAACACCTTTTGATTTGGTTGCCTTTAATTTGCAGTCTTCATGCTGTCATTCATTTTCAGACCTGCTGATTTGCAGTTTGCAACCTTATGCAAGTTTCAGATTTTTCTCTTCTGGGAGTGTCCTTCCCTGTAATACAGGCTGGATGTGAATCCAGGGTGCTGAGAGCATCTCCTACTTTCATATATCAGCACAGCTCCAATACTGTCCTTTTCTCTAAACTTTCCTTCTGCAGATCTGTGTACAATCCCCTCTCCCTTCCACTAGCTTTAACACTGAGAGAAGCTGACAGCAATTAGGATAAGGGGCTTCAACATATTTAAGCTGCTTTCACACTACGTTTTTTTTAACATGCGTCATGAACTTTTTTTGCTGCAAAAGCGGATCCTGTTTTTGCAAAGAAAAATGCATGCAAACGCATGTTATTTTGCAGGATCCTGTCACTTTAAGTTTATGGGCGGGCATTGGAGACATGTGATCGGGAGTGAGGGGAACTGAACGTGAAAGACTGGGAGCCGACATCTGACAGCTGCGGAGGCTCGTAACCAAGGTAAACATCGGGTAACTTGCTTGGATACCCGATATTTACCTTGGTCTCAGTAGAGCAAGCAGGATCCTGTCTATCAGCATGCCAGCGTTCACATGAGTTTGCGTGCTGTTTAATCAGGATCCAGCAATTTGCAGTATTTGGACGCAGCTCAAAAACGTATAAGTAGCGTTTTTGAAAAAAGTTAAAAAACTGCAAGACGCTGGATCCTCACTATAACGCACGCAAACACATGTTGACGCGAGTCCATTGCAAATGCATTGAAATGAAAACGCATTTGCACTGGATCCGTTTTGCGTTAAAAAAACGTTCATGACGCATGTTAAAAAAAAAACGTAGTGTGAAAGCAACTATATAGATATATATATATATATATATATATATATATATATATATAATATAATATAATATAATATAATATAATTTTGTGTGTATGTATGTATATATATATGTATATATATATAAAATATTTTGTATGTGTATATATATATATATATATATATATATATATATATATATATATATATATATATATATATATATATATATATATATATATATATATATATATATATATATATATATATATATATATGTATATATATATATATATACTCACATATAAATATAATATAATATATATAGGATTTAGTAGCCAAATGGTAAACCATTTTAATGAGTATTTAGAAAGGTTATATACTTTGTCCACTGGTGTTCCTAACAATATACAGCCATATGTATTACCTGCAGCTGATTAGTATTCTCCTCCTTCAACCAGATAATTGTAAAAAATATATAGCGAAGACTGTTTTTGCTAACAATAAAGCCTAATATAATGTTAAGCTCATAAAGTTAAAGGGAATGTGTCAAGTCCCCTGTGCCCTCCAACCCAGCAGCATTGATGCCTGTACACCCAAATTCCCCCCGTAACCAGCCCTGTATAATGCGATTCACTAATAGGAATATGTAAAAACAACCTATAAACCTCGGTGTCCCTATGCTAATTCAGCCTGTGACTAGTCGCAGGGGCGTTAGTTCCCCAGACTAGTCTGCTCTCTTCCTGTGGACGTGATAATATGATTTCCATGAGCCGGCGTCACCGACAGCTAATGGAAATCTTGTGGTTTTTTTTTCCTGCTGTGTCAGAGCGCCTCAAAAGCTGGGTGTACGCTACCCAGTTTCATTACCGCATGACCGGAAGTTCAGAGTTTGTGTATATGAGCCGTCCTCTGAACTGCCTGTCATACGTAATGAAGCCGGGTTGCGTACACCCAGCTTCTGAGGCGCACTGACACGGCAGGGAAAAAAAATCCACAAGGATGGGCAAGATTTCATGAAGCAAGCTGGCGACTGCTCGTAGAAACTATCACGCCCATAGAGGTGTGATAACATGGAAATAGGGCCAACTAGTTTGGGGAAACAACGCCCATGACTAAAGGCCCAAGGACCTAAATAGCATAGAGACAGTGAGATTTAGAAGTCATTTTTTTAAACTTTCATATTAGTGAATAGCCTTATACAAGGTGGGTTAGGGAGGGAATTTGGGCATACAGGCACCAATGCTGCTGGACCGGAGGGCAGAAGAGACCTGACAAGTTCCCTAAAACCAAGGATTAACCAACCTGTTCACGCCATTAAGTGTCCGGTGGTACTTTGGCTTGTGACGTTATCAAAGGTTTGTAATTCCCCGTGTAAGTCCATGGAATATATGTGGCTGCTTCTCCGGCTGGGCACATGTTACACACATACTGTCCTGTGAAAATGGATTTGCAGGTTCCTGTGTGACGTCACAACGATTCCAGTACCTAGCATGCACCAAATAACTAATGCGTTTCCGAGAAGCTCGCTCTCTTTCGACATTGACCCCTGACTATGTCTACAGCTCCATTTTTTTTTCTTTTTTTTTTTTTTTTTTTTTTTCTTTTTTCAATGGATGAAATTTGTGGAAAGTGTCACTGGCCGAGGTACCATTCACATACATTCTGTAGACTTATACGGCAGAGTACAAGTCTTGGCTACCATCACCAACCTTGCTACGTTTAGACACTTGCTGGCTAATCCTTGCTCTTATGTGCTTAGTAACTTTACGTGCATAACATTATTTTAGTATTTAGAAAGTTGCTTAGCTTTTACATTTAGGAAGCAAATAAACAAAAAAAAAAACAATTCTAGATGACCGTGTACATAACTTTGAAGATTTAATGTGTGCTAAAAGATAGTTAGTGCATCCACCAACAGGCAAATGTCTCACTAATGCTGTTTAGTTTATTAAGTAAAGAAGCTCCATCCTCCCCCTCTGTATTTTCTGCTTTTACTGTTTGTAATAAAAATATACATAATGTGAGCTTATAGTGCCGCTGTATGTTAGATATACTGTATAGTGTAGATTTTTGTCGGACTCTATAGGGCAGACTTAAAAACCTAGAAACAGGCCAGAGAAATCTAAAGGAGGAACGCAGGAGAATTTTTAGTAAATGGTTTTTGCTTGAATATTCTCATCAGACCCCAGATTGCAGAACTGTTCTGCTTTGGCCGGTGCCATACTGTTGTCAGCCATCATTATTTGTCGTTGTGATTCTGGTCTCCTCCTCTATCGTATGTACTTGCCGATTTTGGCTGCACGGCTGCTTGTTCTGGGATTTGAGTCTTGGATTTGTTGTATTAATGTTGTTATAAATTTTACTTGTGCTAAGCTGATGAGATGTCATTTTCGGCGATGAGGCGCCTAATGGACCCTGGATTCAAAAAGAAAAATTCTTTATTGCAATGTTTCTCCGAGGTGTCATCCACTCTGAAATTTACTCACTGTTGTGTAAGATCCTCCGAAGTCATTTGGTACACAGTATGATGATGAACCAGCCGATCAGCCGTGCATAGGTTTAGTTGGGATATGCAGACAGCACAGATTTATTCATATTTGTGCTTTCCGCAGATATTTTCAGATCGTGTTAGTGGATTGTTGATGTATTTTCTAGCCTCTCTGACTGGTGGTGTTTTATACGGAGTCATTTTGATCATAGATACATTTGTATATTAAGTTACCTTACTTATAAGTGACGTGTTACCTGTGACAAATGGACACGGTTTACGGAGCCTTGTATCATGAAGTAGGCAGCACTTTCTGTGGGAAAAGAGTAGCCTTGTAATTCTGTGCACTCTGTTTAATCATTTCTAAGCCAAAGGGCATTGTTTTTTGCAGAATTTTGGTTAATTGAATAGTGGACTCGTCCTTGTATTGTCCTATCCTTACATAGAGCAGAATGTTTATCTGCTTTAAAGGGACTCTGTCTGCACAGAATGACTGTTCAAACCAAGCACAGATGCTCGGTGCATCGTGGTGGGGCCGATTATTTAAGTGCACCCTCCCACCCACTTGTTTTCATTCTATCTGCTTCCTGCCCCCTTTTTTGATTGAAAGTTCTGGTTTTATAGAGCCACAGAAAGGTGAAGATTAATGGAAAACAAGCAGGTGAGAAGGTGCACTAAACTGTGTGGCTGTGCTATGATGCACCGAGCGCCTGTACTTTGTCAGCACAGAATGACTGTTCAAACAAAGTCCCTTTTTAAAGGGATTGAAAGTTATCCAATATTCATAGGATAGGGTATACCTTGCACATTGATTGGGGTCTGGGTACACTGGTGGCCATAATACAGTTTGGAGGACTATGGATTGCATTATGATATATGGAGTACTATATGGGGCCCATTATATTCTATGAATGACTATGGGGGCCCATTATACTATATGGAGGACTATGGGGTGCATTATAATACTACATGGAAGGAAATGTGGATCCTATTATACTATATGGAGGACGATGTGGGGCCCATTATATTATATGGAGGACTATGGAGGGTGCATTATACTATATGGAGAACAATGTTGGTCCTGTTCTAGTATATGGAGGACTATGGCAGGTATATTATACTATATGGAGGACTCTGTGGTGGCCCTTTACATTATATGGATGGTGCATTATTATGCTATATGGAGGACTATGGAGGGTGCATTATACTACATGAAAGGGAATGTGGATCCTATTATACTATATGGAGGACTATGTGTGGTCCATTATATTAGATGCAGGGTGCATTATACTATATGGAGAACAATCTGGGTCCTGCTATACTATACAGAGGACTATGGCAGGTGTATTATACTATATGAAGGACTGTGGGGGGGCCCATTATATTATCTCAAGGGTGCATTATATTATATGACGGAATATGGGTATATTAAACCACATGGAGAACAATGTGGGACCCATAACACCGGTGAGCAGGGAAGGCGTGAATATGTTATGAGACTGAGCGGCGGCTCGGGTAGATGCCGCGGGAGCAGTGTGACAGCCGCCCGGTGATCGGTGAGTATGAAGCGCTTGCTCCTACCTCTTTGCGCCCGATTCTGGTCCCCATAGACTTTATATGGGAGCAGGATCTGGACAAATACCAGCCCTCCGAATGTATGTTGCCTGATTTCTATGTGTCTGTGTATGATATATGTATGTGTCTGTGTGTGAGTGTGATATGTGTGAGTTTATGGTCTGATCAATTTCATATTCCTCTTCTAGTGACATCACTTCCTTGCAAAACGCAGGAAAGTGATGATCGCTATGTCCCAAAAAACACGAAATAACGCGGGATAACGCAATGAAACGCACATAATTTGCTACCCACCTTATTCCCTGCGGTATTTCATGATTACATTACTGTCAATGGGGTAAAATACCGCAGATACTTGCGGAAAAGAAGTAACATGCAATTTTTTTCCGCAGCAAAACCTGTTGGTGAAAAAAACGCAGTGTGTGCACAGCATTTTTTTTTTTTCTGCAGCAAAATCGCAGTAAAAACCGCAGCGTGCGCACGGGGCCTTACAATGATACCCAGCAAGTACTAGTGAAGAACTTGAAATATGCAGCTGCAATACACAAGCACCTCACACATGCCGAACGCTCAGAAAACAGTCCTGCTATGCAGCCTCTTCTATCGCCACCATAGTGGGTGTGTGACATGTTCTATTTTGTGGATGACTTTCTCTAGGCAGATTTGCGTCCTATATCCATGTGACCGTCTCTATTACTTATTATATGATATCTGTTATCTACATGGATTTGTCTTTTCAACTAATAATTATTCTGCACATAATATAACAATGCTGGATAATCTTTTCAAAGACGTGTTGTCGCTTCTCTATTTCTTATGGAAATTTAATTATTAAATTGACAACTGGGTGTTACTATTTGGAGTCGTGTCCCTTAATCGAAGGCCCCCTTCATACATCCGTGAAAATTACGCACGTTTTTTACGGACGTGTCAAAGGTGCGTATTGTCCTCAGTGTGCCGTTTTTATGGCACAACATGTGTTATCCGTGATAACACACGGAGAAGGGGAACTTTCTGCTCACCTGTCCCTGGCGTCACTGTCCGTGGTGCTGATCTTCGGTTTCCGTTACTGCCGACTCCCCCGCTGCTGCTGCTTTTGCCCGCAGTGAAGTGAATATTCAATGATCATAATGAGCGGGGTCGGAAGCAAGTGACAGCAGCGGCAGAGACAGCAGTGCGGGGGAAGGTGAGTGTAGATTTTTTTTTTTTACGAACACGTGTGTTTTCTCCGGTGCGTGTCACACGGATCACATCCGTGCGGTCCGTGTGACACCCGTGATGCCATAGAAAAACTGACATGTCTACGTGTGGAGCACACGGGTACACGTAGGCTCCACACGTACACATGATCCATAGCAAAACCTGCACGTGTGCGCAGACCCATTGATTTTAATGGGTTTACGTGTGCCTTTGTCTTCGGCACGTGAGGAAACGGACGTGTGAAGAGGGCCTAACACTGTCCAATCGGTGCTTTTGGTGTAACGCTGTGTAGGGACTCCTCCTTTTGATAAAGGGTATGGCTTCCCACTGTTTTCAATATGTTCATAAATTTCAATGAGGAGTAACAGAGGACTGGCGCAACAGCAAATGCAATGTCTGAAAAGAACTTTGTAGAAATGTATTTTATTGATGGCATGAATTCTAAAAGGGAAAAAAAAAGCGACGTTAATATTACTTTTTTTTTTTTTTTTGTATGAATGGGATGGTGTCTTTTCCTGCTTATCTATTGCAAAGCATCTGATACCTTTTGTAATCTTTGGTCTATGTCTATTACTTTTTGTAATGCAAACTATCTGGTTCGTAATACACCAATACAAGGCTTGCTCTATTCAAATGCCAAAACCCAGATCCCCTGCCTTGGTACCGGTTTTCCCCAACAATAAGCCCTTCCCTGAAAATAAGCCCTAGCGCAGGAATTTTCAGCCTTTTCGGTGCAAGGCTTAAATATAAACCCTACCCCAAAAATCAGCCCTAGTTGCAGTTCAATAATAGTGTTAATGCAGCTAAAAAAGTTACAGAATACTGCAGGAAAATTCAGTAATGAAAATGAAAACAGAGAAGACAAACCCCATAATTGTGCTCACCAGACCCTGACCCGGACACTGTGGAATGCGAGGACCTGCACGGGGAACACACTTACTGCTCTGGGGACCTGGGATGCAGTTGAACACATTCAGGACCGGCAGGTGCTCCGCGCGCTCCTCGGCAGGCGCTCCACGCTCTCCTCGGCAGGCGCTCCCTGCGCTCCTCGGCAGGCGCTCCGCACTCTCCTCGGCAGGCGCGCTCCGCGCTCTCCTGGGCAGGCGCTCCGCGCTCTCCTGGGCAGGCGCTCCGCGCTCTCCTCGGCAGGCGCATCGCGCTCTCCTCGGCAGGCGCATCGCGCGCTCCTCGGCAGGCGCTCTGCACTCTCCTCGGCAGGCGCTCCGCGCACTCCTCGGCAGGCGCTCCGCGCACTCCTCGGCAGGCGCTCCGCGCACTCCTCGGCAGGCGCTCCGCGCACTCCTCGGCAGGCGCTCCGCGCTCTCCTCGGCAGGCGCTCCCTGTGCTCCTCGGCAGGCGCTCCGCACTCTCCTCGGCAGGCGCATCGCGCGCTCCTCGGCAGGCGCTCCGCGCTCTCCTCGGCAGGCGCATCGCGCGCTCCTCGGCAGGCGCTCCGCGCTCTCCTCGGCAGGCGCTCCCTGTGCTCCTCGGCAGGCGCTCCGCACTCTCCTCGGCAGGCGCATCGCGCGCTCCTCGGCAGGCGCTCCGCGGTCTCCTCGGCAGGCGCATTGCGCTCTCCTCGGCAGGCGCATCGCGCGCTCCTCGGCAGGCCCTCCCTGCGCTCCTTCAAAGGGATTTTACACATTTTACACTTGCCTTTAGTTATGTGTAGAATATCCTGCTGACAAGTCCCCTTTAAAACTGTAAAATATGGAGATTCTTCATCAACATTTTTTTTTTTTTCTTCTTCAAGGTACTTGGGCTATGTTTAAACCTCATTTGGGCATTACTTTCCCTCTGAAAATAAACATGCCTATGAGAACTATACATTTGACGTTGCCTAGCTATGCTCCATGGATATTTTTGTATGAAAGGAGGAGTTACCATTGTGAGACATATAATGACTGACAGTCTGCTCTCCTGCTGTACATGTCTCACTGGTTATTCTTCCTGTTATTTATAATAAGCTGTGGGGGCAGATTCTCAGTGAGATCCGTGTCTGGCCTGTAGGTCTCAACAGCTCGTCTAGGCTGAGTTCACATGTCCTGTAATCATCTGTTAGAATGGATCCTGCAGAGAACTGTTGGGAAAATGATCTCTGCCGACCCATATGTTTTAACATGGGAGTCTATGGAGAACGGATCTATAACTGTAAACTGATTGCTATTTATCTTCCATTTGGAACGGATCCATTACAAATATCAGATGGCTAAACAATTTGTTAATGGATCCATAGATCCATAGACTCCCATGTTAAAATAACTGATGTCTGCTGGATCTGTTTCTTCTATCAATGGACAAAAAAGTTGTGTCTGCACAACTTTATTCCCCATCAGATCTCTGCAGGATGATACAATCATGTGAACTGAGCCTTACATATAAGAAAATGTGGATTTCTTTGTCGCTCTATTGGGAGACCCAGACAATTGTTTTTTTTTTTTTTTTGTTTTTTGACAATCGGGTGTATAGGCTATGCCTCCGGAGGCCGCACAAAGTATTACACTCAAAAGTGTTAAGCCCCTCCCCTTCTGCCTATACACCCCCCGTGCTCCCACGGGCTCCTCAGTTTTTTGCTTTGTGCGAAGGAGGTCAGACACGCACAGCACAGCTCCACAAATTAGTCAGCAGCAGCTGCTGACTATGTCGGTTGGAAGAAAAGTGGGCCCATATAGGGCCCCCAGCATGCTCCCTTCTCACCCCACTCTTGTCGGCGGTGTTGTTAAGGTTGAGGTATCCATTGCGGGTACGGAGGCTGGAGCCCACATGCTGCTTTCCTTCCCCATCCCCCTCAGGGCTCTGGGTGAAGTGGGATCCTATCGGTCTCCAGGCACTGAGACCGTGCTTCATCCACAACTCCTGTGGAGACTGCTGGATAGGAGCCGGGTACCGTTCAGGGACATGGCCCTGCTACGTGAAGGTACTCTGTATCCCTGTGGGGACCGCGCACGGCAACACCTCAGCTTTGCTGGGTGTGCTAGTGCACCGGGGGACCGGGTTAAACTGTGCCATTACACACTCAGCGTCGCTGAGTGTGTTTATATGTAGGGGCTACCGCGCTAACCGCCGCTGCCATGGGAAACTGCGGCGCGGCTGGGACTTGTAGTTCGCCGGGGACTTCGGCGTTGGCCGCGCTTTTACGGCGGCCACGCTTATACTCGAGTCCCCGGCTTGGCTTGCGGCCTAGTTTTCCTTTTCTCCCGCCCTCAGCCCTGACAGGCAGGGGAAGGGCGGGACGCTGCACTGAAGAGCAGCACTGAGGGCTGGAATATGATTTCCATACTCCACCCCCCTCACTGTGCACAGTGTGAGCACCTCGGCTACGCCCACGGCTCCCTCCTCTCGTCAGGACGCCGCAGCCATTTCCTGTCAGCTCCTACGACGCTGCAGAGAGGGATTAACCCTGGGAGACCCAGACACGGTCTCTGGTGGCCTCATAACCGCTTTAGGCGGATGGTAAGCAGCACCTGTGGTGCTAGCCTCATGGTGCTGTAGTGTACTGATACATTATTTGTTTTTAGTATATATTTTACACTGTATGAGCACAGTTCATTCTGGCTATATACCCTAGTGTGTTACTCAGGGAAAACAATAGCATGGCGCCCACAAAAGGCAGGGGTGCCAAAAACACAGGCTTATTATGCTGCCTGCGGCGCTTGTACGACCCAGCTGCCGGCAGGTTCCATTAACCCTCATTGTGTGCATGTTCGGCCCCGGTGACACTTTTTTACCAGGGCCTCTGCTAAGAGGGGCCCAGGGGGAGCCACCTGTTGAACGGGGACGGAGTTTGCAAAACTCTCTGAGACTATGGCTAAGATACTAGAGGCCTTGCAGTCCAGGCCGGTATCTCAGCAAAGGGACTCTGTTGAATCATTGTTCCCTGGCCCCCCTCAGTTGGACCAACAATGTCCTCCCGGGGTATCTCATACATCCCAGGCTGAGGGTTCTGACTTAAACCCCAGCCCCAGACCGACTAAGCGGGCTCGCTTAGAATTTCCCTCGACATCATATTGTTCAGGGTCTCAGCGGGGGGAATCTCTGGTGATAATGCGGAGACAGCTGATCAGGATTCTGATCCTGAGGGCGCTCTCAATCTTAATACTCCAGACGGGGACGCCATACTGAATGTTCTTATTGCGTCCATCGATCAAATGCTGGATATTTCTCCCTCAGCTCCTCCGGCGGAGGAGTCAGCTTCTCTTACACCGAGTATGTTTCTAGACCACTCTGATTTCAGAGAGGCAGTCCAGAATCATCATGCTTGTCCAGATAAGCGTTTTTTCTAAGCGCCTTAAGGATACACGTTATCCTTTTCCCCCTGACGTGGTTAAAGGTTGGACTCAGTGTCCCAAAGTGGATCCTCCAATCTCCAGACTGGCGGCTAGATCCATTCTTGCAGTGGACGAGGGGGCCTCGCTCAAGGATGCCACTGACAGGCAGATGGAGCTCTGGTTGAAATCCATCTATGAAGCTATCGGAGCTTCTTTTGCCCCAGCATTCGCAGCTGTATGGGCGCTACAAGCTTTCTCAGCAGGTCAAGCACAAATTGAAGCAGCCACATGCACGGCCGCGCCACAAGTGGCATCCATTACCACCCAGACCTCGGCAATTGCGTCTTACGCTATTATTGCTGTCCTGGACTCTGCGAGCCGTACGGCGGTCGCGGCCGCCAATTCGGTGGTACTCCGCAGGGCCTTGTGGCTACGGGAATGGAAGGCAGATTCTGCTTCCAAAAAGCGCTTAACCAGTTTGCCAATTTCTGGCGACAGGCTGTTTGGCGAGCGTCTGGATGAAATCATCAAACAATCCAAGGGAAAGGATACATCCTTACCCCAGTCCAAACAGGACATACTCCAACGGAGGAGAGGGCAGTCGAGGTTTCGGTCCTTTCAGGGCGCGGGCAGGTCCCAATTCTCCTCGTCCAAAAGGTCTCAGAAAGTACAAAGGAACTCTGATGCATGGCGCTCTAAGTCACGTCCTTAAAAGGCCACCGGAGGCGCCGCTAACAAAGCGGCTTCCTCATGACTTTCGACCTCCTCTAGTAGCATCCGCGGTCGGTGGCAGGCTTTCCCGCTTTTGCGACACCTGGCTGCCACAAATAAAAGACCGCTGGGTGAGAGACATTCTGTCTCACGGTTACAAGATAGAGTTCACCTCTCGTCCCCCGACTCGATTCTTCAGGTCATCCCCGCCTCACTAGCGAGCCGAGGCTCTTCTGCAGGCGCTGCGCACTCTGAAGGCAGAAGGAGTGGTGATCCCGGTTACTCTTCAGCAACTGAGCCACGGTTTTTCTCCAACTTGTTTGTGGTCCCAAAGGAGGACGGGTCTTTCCGCCCGGTCCTGGACCTGAAACTGCTCAACAAACATGTAAAAACCAGACGGTTCAGGATGGAATCCCCCCGCTCCGTCATCGCCTCAATGTCCCAAGGAGATTTCCTTGCGTCGATCGATATCAAAGATGCTTATCTCCACGTACCGATTGCTCCAGAGCACCAGCGCTTCTTGCGCTTCGCCATAGGAAATGAACACCCGCAGTTCGTGGCACTGCCGTTCGGCATGGCAACAGCCCCACGGGTTTTTACCAAGGTTATGGCTACTGTAGTAGCGGTCCTCCACTCTCAGGGTCACTCGGTGATCCCGTACTTGGATACTGATCAAGGCACCCTCTCGAGGCATGCCAACGCAGCCTCGACGCTTCCCTGGAGACTCTCCAGGGTGTCGGGTGGATCATCAATTTTACAAAGTCAAATCTGACACCGGCCCAATCGCTGACATATCTTGGAGTTTCATACCCTCTCAGCGATAGTGAAGCTTCCGCTGATCAAGCAGTAGTCACTACAGAAAGGGGTACAATCTCTCCTTCAAGGCCAGTCACACTCCTTGAGGCGCCTCATGCACTTCCTGGGGAAGATGGTGGCAGCAATGGAGGCAGTCCCTTTCGCGCAGTTTCACCTGCGTCCCCTTCAATGGGACATCCTACGCAAATGGGACAGGAAGCCGACGTCCCTCGACAGGACCGTCTCCCTCTCTCAGGCGACCAAAGCTTCCCTTCGGTGGTGGCTCCTTCCCACTTCATTATCGAAGGGGATATCCTTCCTACCCCCATCCTGGGAAGTAGTCACGACAGACGCGAGTCTGTCAGGGTGGGGAGCGGTTTTTCTCCACCACAGGGCTCAGGGTACGTGGACCCAGCAAGAGTCCTCGCTTCAGATCAATGTGCTGGACATACGGGCAGTGTATCTTGCCCAGAAAGCGTTCCAGCAGTGGCTGGAGGGCAAGCAGATCCGAATTCAGTCGGACAATTCCACAGCGGGGGCATACTTCAACCACCAAGGCGACACACGCAGCCGGCAAGCCTTCCAGGAAGTCCGGCGGATTTTGATGTGGGTGGAAGCCACGGCATCCACCATATCCGCAGTTCACATCCCAGGCGTGGAAAACTGGGAAGCAGATTATTTCAGTTGCCAGGGCATGGACGCAGGGGAATGGTCCCTTCACCCGGACGTGTTTCAGGAGATCTGTTGCTGCTGGGGGGTGCCGGACGTCGACCTCATGGCGTCCCGGCACAACAACAAGGTACCAATGTTCATGGCACGGTCCCAAGATCCCAGAGCTCTGGCGGCAGACGCCTTAGTTCAGGATTGGTCGCAGTTTCAGCTCCCTTATGTGTTTCCTCCGCTGGCACTGTTGCCCAGAGTGTTACGCAAGATCAGGACCGACTGCCGCCGCGCCATCCTCGTCGCTCCAGACTGGCCAAGGTGGTCATGGTACCCGGATCTGTGGCATCTCACGGTCGACCGACCGTGGACACTACCAGACCAAACAGACTTGCTATCTCGAGGGCCGTTTTTTCCATCTGAATTCTGCGGCCCTCAACCTGACTGTGTGGCCATTGAGTCCTGGACCCTAGCGTCTTCAGGGTTATCTCAAGACGTCTTTGCCACTATGAGACAGGCTAGGAAACCAACGTCCGCCAAGATCTACCACAGGACGTGGAAAATTTTCCTGTCGTGGTGCTCTGCTCAGGGTTTTTTCTCCCTGGCCTTTTGCCTTGCCCACTTTTCTGTCCTTCTTTCAATCTGGACTGGAAAAGGGTTTGTCGCTCGGCTCCCTTAAGGGACAAGTCTCAGCGCTCTCTGTGTTTTTCCAGAAGCGCCTAGCCAGGCTTCCACAGGTACGCACGTTCCTGCAGGGGGTTTGTCACATCGTTCCACCTTACAAGAGGCTGTTAGAACCCTGGGATCTAAACAGGGTGCTTATGGTTCTTCAGAAACCACCATTCGAGCCAATGAGAGATATTTCCCTCTCACAACTTTCGCAGAAAGTGGTTTTTCTAGTAGCAGTCACTTCTCTTCGGAGAGTGTCTGAGCTAGCAGCATTGTCGTGCAAAGCCCCTTTCCTGGTGTTTCACCAAGACAAGGTGGTTCTACGTCCGGTTCCGGATTTTCTCCCTAAGGTGGTATCCTCCTTTCATCTCAATCAGGATATCTCCTTACCTTCTTTTTATCCTCATCCAGTTCACCAAAAGGAAAAAGGATTTGCACTTGTTAGATTTGGTGAGAGCACTCAGACTCTACATTTCTCGTACGGCGCCCTTGCGCCGCTCGGCTGCACTCTTTGTCCTTGTCGCTGGCCAGCGTAAAGGGTCACAGGTTTCCAAATCAACCCTGGCTCGGTGGATCAAGGGGCCAATTATCGAAGCTTACCGTTCGGCTGGGCTTCCGGTTCCATCAGGGCTGAGGGCCCATTCTACCAGAGCCGTGGGCGCGTCCTGGGCTTTGAGGCACCAGGCTGCGGCTCAGCAGGAGTGTCAGGCGGCTACCTGGTCGAGCCTGCACACTTTCACGAAACACTATCAGGTGCATACCTATGCTTCGGCGGATGCCAGCCTAGGTAGACGAGTCCTTCAGGCGGCGGTTGCCCACCTGTAGGAAAGGGCCGTTTTACGGCTCTCTTACGAGGTATTATTTTACCCACCCAGGGACTGCTTTTGGACGTCCCAATTGTCTGGGTCTCCCAATAGAGCGACAAAGAAGAAGGGAATTTTGTTTACTTACCGTAAATTCCTTTTCTTCTAGCTCTAATTGGGAGACCCAGCACCCGCCCCTGTTTTTTTGTGTACACATGTTGTTCATGTTGAATGGTTTCAGTTCTCCGATATTCCTTCGGATTGAAGTTACTTTAAACCAGTTTATAATTCTTTTTCCTCCTTCTTGCTTTTGCACCAAAACTGAGGAGCCCGTGGGAGCACGGGGGGTGTATAGGCAGAAGGGGAGGGGCTTAACACTTTTGAGTGTAATACTTTGTGCGGCCTCCGGAGGCATAGCCTATACACCCGATTGTCAAAAAACAAAAAAAAAAAAACAATTGTCTGGGTCTCCCAATTAGAGCTAGAAGAAAAGGAATTTACGGTAAGTAAACAAAATTCCCTTCTTCTCTGGAATATGGCATCGGATCGCGGATATTAAGGAAACTTTTGCTTCACCTTTCCATGCCCTTCATGCCCATATAGACGGCTTAGGAGGGCCGATTCCCTATAGTAGAACCAATTCCTGAAGAATAGCAGTGCTTCCAGTACCAAGTTTGCCGAGCCTTTGGAGAAGGGTACATGCAATAATCCGTGACACGGACGCAGCATCTTTTACCTTCACGCTTCATATACTTTGTTGTCCGTTGAGTGATCGTACAGTACAGCTGCGCACTTATTAATATGGAGCAATTATAAGCCTTATCTGCAATTAATATTTAGACAAGTGTAAACATTTCAAGCTTTGCCAGGCTTTTATTCTAGCTGTGAAAATTATTTTACTATAACTCTTAGTTTCAAAGTTTTAATTAGAAGACGCTTTAATAAAGTGGGAGGTATTATTTCTAAAAATAAAAAAAAATATATAAAATAATAAAATTGTGATGTAGACTTGACTTCCCAAACACATTATTCATGTTAGATTAGTTATTAAGATGAGTCTAAATTATAATTTCCCAAATATTGCCACAGCAGCAAATGGCTCATTAAATGCAGACTTTGTGATGAATAGCTTTCTTGTTTGAATAGAAAAAAAAAAGAAAAAATCGGGGCGATTAAAAACGAGCAGTGTTTCTACTTTACTAAGGACATTATAGGATATATGCTTTAACTTTTCTATGACATTGCGGATGTTTGCAAATTTATTTTTTATTTTTTATTTTTTTTATTTGTTTCCTTATTGCATCCTGAAATACATACATAAAAATAGGTTATTAAATTAAGATATTCTACATATGGGCCTGATTTAAAGGGGAAGTTACATCTTTTGTGTTGATGCCCAACCCCCAGAAAAAAAGATGATTTTTGGAATATTTTTTGTTTTTACTGCTGAACAGTATTTTGATCTGTGACAACAATGATGGTGAGACGATCATTATAGTTCACAATGAAGTCGTAGTTTAATTTTTTTTTTTTTTTTTTTTTGCCCATGTGGGCTATCTCGCCATATGAGCCCTCTAACTACAATTCCCAAAAAGATATGGTTACTTTCCGTAATGATTCTCGAATGTCACAACAATGGGTAAAAATACTTTGATTGTCTACATAAAATACAAATCAATTTGCAATCAACTCATAAAACACAGACATAGGAATATAAAATGGTATATAGGGAGGAGGAGGAGCAGGAAAAGGGGGTAAGGCAGTACTGTATGGAGCGTAGACTCGTGATGGTCCCGTTATGATTGATACAACCATAAGAACTTAATGGGGTGATTCACTACTCATCATAGTGGCCACACATCGACGTAAACCTCATAAACAAGGCTGTTTTCAAATATCTTGTTTAGTCCATTGTGCCTGTGAGTGGCACTATTGCGGTCCGCTCATCCCCCATAACGCAACCCCCGGGCTCTATGACCTCTGAGATCCGGTGATGTCACGTCAACTTCCAGTCCGTGAGTGACTGAGCTGCGGGCGGAGTTTCATCGCTTGTCACAGCGCAGCATCTCGCGCGCTCTCTCCGCTGCAGAGCGCTGCAAGCAGGAGCAATGCTGGCTGTGATGAGCGATGAAACTCTGCCCACAGCCCAGTCACTTTTGCAGACTGAGGCCGCCGCGGTGATGTCGGGTCAACTGGAACTTGACGTGACATCACCGGTTCTCAGAGGTCACGGAGCCCGGGGCTCACATGATGGGGATGAGGCAGAATTGAGTAAACAAGGTATTTGAAAAAAAGCTGCCTTTTATGAGGTTTACGTTGATGTGTACACGGCCACTATGCTGAGTAGTGAACCACCTCTTTAATACAACAATGAAAATAACGGTCAATACCATAGGACAAGTTCTAGAAAAATACAGACCCACATTCATGGATGGTGGTTTCGCTGATCTCCTGCTATACACTATATTGCAGCTGCTTTTTCAGGCAGTAAAGGAGCCCATTTGCTATTTTATCTTCTTGTGTCTGTGTTTTATGTGAAAACTTTTATTGTATGTGGATAACCAATTTTTAATAATTAAAGTATTTGTTGTATTTTTGCACATGGCTGCCTCTTGAGCTTAATTATGGACACTGGCCATCTTTTTGGTAACTTAAATTGTATAATGTCTTGGTAGAAGAGACAACGATTGCTACAAGTGAATTATGATCTCTGAGCTTGGTCTCACTTCCCTACAGTAAGTTCCTGCATCGTAATGTATCCAATGCATCCCAAAGCTCAGAGAAATTGAACCGCACGTTCCTAAATGCAGCACTGACCGTTTAATATCAGGCCTTTAGTCTGCAATCAGATTGGCCGACAGTCTAATGGACTGAGGGATTCCCGGCTCTCCCCCAAGGGATGATATCAGAGGAGTTCAGTACCTGCAGTTTAAAGGGAATCTGTCACCAGGTTTTTGCTCCCCCATCTGAGAGCAGCATAATGTAGAGACAGAGACCCTGATTCCAGCGATGTGTCACTTACTGAGCTGTTTGCTGTCATTTTGCTATTTTCTCTGCTGCAGATCTAGCAGTTATACAGAGGTCATGAATATGCTGGCTACCAGCATCACACCAAGTAGTCCTGTAATGATAATCTCCTGCTGATTAATCAGTGATTTTATCAAAACTACACTAAGTAGCCCAGTAAGTGACACATTTCTGGAATCAGGTTCTCTGCCCCTACATTACGCTGTTTTCAGATTGGGTGACAAAAACCTAATGACAGATTCCCTTAAAAATTCCAACCACCAGCATGTTTTTCCTCTGGCCATGGCTCTCTCATAAGGAACACAACTTAGCCGAGCGTTCCTGTGGACAGATGAGTCGCAAGAAAGGGCTATTATGTGAGCACTTGTTCAATTGACATCTAATGAGTATGGGGGAGGGGCTCTCACGTAGGAGTTCAAGTGAATTCAGAGAGCGTAATTATGAGTGTTTCCTGTCCATGCAGTATAGATCAGAAATGTTTTCATGTAATAGATTCTCGAGGCTTTTGCCACCTAATCTGAGAGCAGCATAATGTAAAGACTCTCATTCCAGCGATGTGTCGCTTACTGGGCTGCTTACTGTAGCGTTGATAAAATCATTATTAGCAGGAGATTGGAACTAGAGGAGTAGTAAACGTACTGCCATATAGTGTTCATGAGCTCTGTAAAACCCCACTGATACCACTGATTGGCAGCTTTTTGCTTATGTACAGTGTACACAGAAAGCTGCTAATCAGTGGTGTCGGTGGGGGTTTTAGATCTACAGGGGGAGTTGGGGCTTATAAGCAGATTGCTGGATTGTGGTACAAGAGGAGCTAAATGTGGAGTTTTTAGTTTATACTGGGAAAAGCTGCTGACCGGTTCCCTTTAACACCAATATTCTTCTTCCTTAAATTCAGAAGGTTTAGTAAGTTGAGATAGCATTACTTTTTTCAGTCTTCACATTGGAGCACTCGTGATCACAATATTATTTTTGATCATTGTCTTGTTTGCTGATTTCCACTAATTAGATGAGCTGTATAACATTCGGTTATTTGGTTGGTGGCGTTTCCCATCTCATCCCTCATTATTAAATTAGTAACAAGAGATGAGCGGACCTGTGGAAGTTCAGTTCGGCACTTGTATGAGTGGCTGGTGTGAAAATTTGGTACCCTTGACGTGTTTCTTCAGGTTTGGAAACGGATGATAGTAGACTGGAGCTAGATCTGGTGAATAAGGTGGGTGGTCAACCAGCTGGAAGCCCAGCTCAGGCAGTTTTGTTGTGGTCGCTTGTGCATTGTGAGCAGAGTCATTGTCTTGCAGGAACAAGATTCCTGTGGACAGCTTTCCGCGCCTTTTGGCCTTCAGAGCTGCCTTCAGTTGGTCCAAAAGTTAAATGTAATACCTTGCATTGATGGTGGAACCCTTTTGAAGGTAGTCCACTAGCAGCACGCCCTCCTTATCCCAGAACACAGACACCATCACCTTAGTGGCTGATTTTTGCACCCTGAACTTCTTTAGACGAAGAGAACCACTGTGCCTCCACTCTTTTGACTGCTCCTTGTTTTCAGGGTCATAAAAATAAATCCAGGTCTCATCCATAGTGACCGGTTGATCCAGGAAGTTCTTATCAGTCCGGAAACGCTGACAAATGGATCGGGAAGTTTTCACTCGCATGCTTCTCTGATCTGTTGTCAAACATTTGGGGACCCGCTTGCAGATAGCTTCCTCATGTCCAAATGTTCATGGATAGTGACACACACACGTTCACGGGAAATCCCTATGATGTCTGCTATTGTTTTAGCTGAAATTCATCAATTCTCCAGTATGAGGTTGTGCACAGCTTCGACGATCTCTGGAACAACAACCACTCTGTCGTCCAGGACGTTCCTCATCATTGATGCTGAAGTGGCCCGTTTTAAATTTGGCAACTCTATTCTTAACTGTGGAATATGAAGGGCGTTGATCCTTCGATGTCTGCAACATATCACCATGAATATCCTTCTCGGACATTCCTTGCAGAAACAAGAATTTTATCACTCTTCTGCTCTCAGTTGCTGTGAATATCACATTTGACTCCACCATTTTGTTTTCCCGCGTGCGTAGAACACTGTTACCATAAGCAACAAACATAAAATTTTGAAAACATATATTAGACCATAAGGCTTTCATGTGATGTAACATTCGTTACCATAGAAACAAAAAAGATCACAAAGACTTACCAGCAACCCCTCATGGCTGGTCTTTCGGTTCAGTTGGGGCCTGGACTTGACCTGAACCCCAATGGAAGTCACTAATTGGGCAGTTTGGGTCTCTGTCCACATGTTGTCAGCCAAACAGGTCACTTCTGTGGGAGGGTGGACAGGCTTGCAAGCTTTTTTTTCTTCTTTTTTTTTTCTTCTTTTTTTTTCTTTTTTGGGTGGGGGCACACTACATCCGAGCACGCTGTTGTTTCTCCCAGTGGGTTCCATTTAAACACTGCAAGTGGCTCACACTCAGCCGAGCACTGAGTGTACTCGAGGCGATGCTCGTATGAGTGGTCGCATATGTAAAGCACCAGAACTCTGTTTTGTCTTCTAATGTCTGTGTTCGGTACCTGGGGTTCACTCATCTTTTAGTAACCTTTCAGTATTGATGAAACGTGATTCTTTGCACCAACCATTAAAGAGAACCTGTCATCAAAAATTTACCTGTAAACCTAAAAGTTTCCCCCTCTGCAGCTCCTGGGCTGCATTCTAGAAAGCTTCCTATAGTTTTTGTGGCCCCTTTTATACCAAAATAAATACTTTATAAACTTGTACCTTTTCGTATGCAAACTTTGTAAATCGTCCATGGGGGCGGGCTCTCTGGGATCCTTTGCTCTTCCTCCAGCAGATTTACGCCGCTCCCGAACGCTGAATTTCAAACCTCAGGATGCCGCCCCTGGGCGCCCATGGTCCCGCGCATGCGCTGTGCGACTGTAGCGGTGCCGAGCACTGTGTGCACGTGTGACCGCTGGTGACTCTTTGCGCGGGCACGAGGTTATGGGCGGCGCTGTGAGTGTCATCAGCAAGTGCCGCCCATAACCTCGTGACCGCACTTTCCCCTTTGTCTCCTGTGTTCTGCGCAAGCGTCTCCTCGTAACCTGTGGTGGCCTGATCCGCTCCTCCCATCTATTTCCTGCTGCAGGGCAAGATGGGAAAGGTGACGTCGGATCATTTGGCCAGCGCTTGCGCAGAACGCAGGAGGCAAAGGGGAGAGCGCGGCCACGGTATTATGGGCGGGCACTTGCAATGCAATCACAGCGCTGCCCATAATATCGTGCCTGCGACCACGTCACCAGCAGTCCTCGCGTGCACGGGACCTCGGGCGCTCTGGGCGGCGTCCTGATCTATGAAATGAAGCAATGGGGGACGGCGTAAACCAGAAGGAGGGACAGTAACCGACACCACACGGCCTGCCCACATGGAAAATTTACAAGAATTGCAGGCAAAAAGGTACAACTTTATAAAGTGTTTTATTTGGTTTAAAAGGGGGCACAAAAAGTACAGGAACCTTGCTAGAATGCAGCCCAGGAGCTGCAGAGGGGTAATCTTTTAGATTTAAAGCTCAATTTCTGATGACAGGTTCCCTTTAAGCTGACCATCCCCATGAGCTAGCTGCTGTCCTGGTGCTCATTTTGGGTGGCCTTTGTTTTTGTCGCTCATTTAATCATGTATGTTTCTTTTAGTGGAATGAGGGGCGTAAGATGTATCCAGTCCTCTTTGACTGTCACCCCTCTTCTGCACTGTACAGGGCATTCACCTGACTCTTGTTGGTTATATACCATGTTTTGTCTGTTTTTGCATCATGCTGAAAAGTACTGTTCCCATGCTGTCCACTGCTTATTTGCTCAGCGTTGTCGCTTCACCCACCAGTAATATTCCGAATGGGACGTGTCCTCTAACCTGAAGCACTGACGTGGACTCTGTTATTGTGTGATGGCTCTGTGCACACTTGTAGATTGGATGTCGGTCCACTAGCAGAGACGGGATGTCTTTGCAGACGTCCATCAGGGCAGTGCTTTGGAGGCACAGAATCACATGACCAGTTGAGGCGTTGAAGCATGTGAAGGATAGGTGGATAGCGCAGAGTCGCAGGACTGCTGGGCGCAGTGTGGAATCAGAACTGCATCGCTAAGGCCTAAAACACACTTTCGCAAAAAAAAGTCCGTGTGACACGGTCCGGTTTCCGTTTTTTTGGGGAGTTTCTCCGGTACGTATGGCATCCGTGTGATGGCGTATGCGAGCCGTGTGTACGTGTAAAATGTCCCTGTTTGTGTGTAAAATGCCTGTGTATGTGTATGTGGAATGTCAGTTTGTCGTTGATACATGTCGGCTGACAGCAGACAGAGTTGCGCGATGAGAATGAACTCGGGTGAACTTCACCCGACTTCATTGTCATGCCGCGGCTCTGTCTTTGTGCCGCGTACTGGTTAGCGGTCACCTGTGAAGGATTCACCAGTGACCGCTAATCCCCCGAGTGACTGAAGTTAGCAGCCCTCTCTCATACTTACCGCTCCCCAATCACCAGGGCGGCGAGGAATAGCTGTGCAGAGAATACGCGGCAACAATTACTTTGAATATGCCGGCTGCTCATTAATCAATCTCGTATTCCCTGCTTTCCCCACCCACAGACGCCTGTGATTGGTTGGAGTCAGACACGCCCCCCACGCTGAGTGACAGCTGTCTCAGCGTTGGCCGCGAGTAACCTCAGTGACAGCTCAGCTGATCGCGCTATTCCCTAGCAGCTATGGCCTGTCAATAACTCCTTATTACCCCGATTTGCCAACACACCAGGGCAAATCGGGAAGAGCCGGGTACAGTCCCAGAACTGTCGCATTTAATGTATGTGGCAATTCTGGGCGGCTGCTGACTGATATTGTTAGGCTGGGGGGCTCCCCATAACGTGGGGCTCCCCATCCTGAGAATTCCAGCCTTCAGCCGTATGGCTTTATCTGGCTGGTATTAAAATTGGGGGGGACCGCACGCCGGTTTTAATTTATTTATTTATTTTACTGCACAGTATAGACACGCCCACCGGCTGCTGTGATTGGCTGCAGTGAGACAGCTGTCACTCAGCGTGGGGGGCGTATCTGACTGCAACCAATCACAGGCGCCTGTGGGTGGGGAAAGCAGGGAATACGAGATTGATTAATGAGCGGCCACTGCAGTGGCGGCTAAATCCCTGATCGCATACCACAGGTGGCGTCACGACATTCATCCTACTACTACCCCCATTATCTTTCCTCCTTAATGGTTTACACCTCGGGGCACGAAGCCAGGCAGGCCACCGCGACATCTCGGATCATCATACCAGCCCGGTGACGAGTAATACAGGTACGAGACTCCCCGTGACTGATTCCCCCTGCCTCCCTGGGTGCTACAGTTGCAGATTTTAAAAAGGGGGAATGAAAATTGAACTTTCAGAGGAGCAGTGGGTATAAAAGCTGCCCACTTTTGACCTGATGTCAGGTCCTCTTTAAAAGTATCTCTCCATCTACATGACCTCCATGCTTTGTGGTCACTTGAGGTCATTCACTGAAGCACATATTCATTAGCGTTCTCAATTCTGATAATTCTGCACAATGACCTGCGTCGGTGATTGTTGCAGTCCAGAAGAGGCCGCACTGTTTAATACATGAATCATCTGTTATTTCCGCTGTTGTCTCTGATGCACGTTGGACACTTGATAAAAGTTTGCAGACGTTTTGTTCATCGAGCGTTCTGCGCTGGACCGAATCTTGGCTCTGTGTGTACGTCTGTTTATATCTCCGCTATTTACTTTAATTTACCGATGCTCATTCTTCTTTTAAAATGGATTAAATGGAGGCGAGCGGTGCTTTTAGTGGCAGCCGTTGTGGTGTAAAGGGAAGCTTGTGAGACTGGCATTGTTCCTTAAGTGGATTTCTTTGCAATACATAATTTGTACAATTTCCTTTTTATATTCGCTTCTTTGACTACTTGTGGATGCGCAGTTGTGCGTCCCGGCTTCGGTTAATATAGACACGATAACAAGACTGCAAATACAGCTGATGCGTCCGAGTTAAGAAAGTGCACTTAACTGCTGGTTAAATGCTTGTGCTGCACACTAGACCTCCGCCGGCTCTCCGTGTATGGCCACATTAAGCCAGATCGTAATGGAAGCAATGGACCCCTGGGTTTTTTTTTCTCTTTTAACCTAAACCTTGAAGATTGAAGAGCCATGAGTGGTCTTCCTCTGCTCTTATTGCCGGCTAAACTCAACTTAAACAGAAAATAAGTGCAGCTTTCTAAGGCTATTATGTGTTCAATATATAAGTATCTTAAAGTATCTTAAAGGGGGCTCGTGGATTTTCATTCTAGGGGACAGCAGTACTTCTCTATACGATGAATCCTATTTGTGGTTATAGAAATAATTGTTTTGGGAGGGCAATCCTACTATTGCAACGTTCTAAATGAAAGTGTAGCGTGCTGAGCATAAATGAGTACACCCCAGCAGATTTGTCAGAAAACCTTTTGGTTTCCTTTCAGAATCCTCATTTTTTACCATGCAGCAAAAATATTTCCAGATACAGTACCTTGCGAAAGTATTCGGCCTCCTTGAATTTGTCAACCATTTTTCACATTTCAGGCTTCAAACATAAAGATAAAAATTTTAATGGTATGATGAAGAATCATTAAGTGGGACACAATTGTGAAGTTGAATGATATTTATTTCTTATTTTAAATTTTTGTACAAAACAAACCCCTGAAAATTGGGGCGTGCAATAGAATTCTGCCCAATTACTTTCAGTGCTGCAAACTCACTCCAAAAGTTGATTGAAGATCTCTGAATGATCCAATGTTGTCCTAAATGACTGATGATGATAAATATAATCCACCTGTGTGTAATCAAGTCTCCGTATGAATGCACCTGCTCTGTGACAGTCTCAGTGTTCTGTTTGAAGTGCAGATAGCATCATTAACACTAAGGAACACAACAGGCAGGTCTGTGATACTGTTGTGGAGAAGTTTAAATCCAGATTTGGTTACTAAAAGATTTCCAAAACTTTAAACATCCCAAGAAGCACTGTGCAAGCGTTCATATTGAAATGGAAGGAGTATCCTACCACTGCAAATCTACCAAGACCCGGCCGTCCCTTAAAAGTTTCATCTCAAACAAGGAGAAGACTGATCAGAGATGCAGCCAAGAGGCCCATGATCACTCTGGATGAACTGCAGAGATCTACAGCTGAGGTGGGAGAGTCTGTCCATAGGACAACAATCAGTCGTACACTGCACAAATCTGACCTTTATGGAAGACTGGCAAGAAGAAAGCCATTTCTCAAAGATATCCATAAAAAGTGTTGTTTAAAGCTTGCCACAAGCCACCTGGAAGACACACCAAACATGTGAAAGAAGGTGCTCTGGTCAGATGAAACCAAAATCGAACTTTTTGGGCACAATGCCAAGCGCTATGTTTGGCGTAAAAGCAACACAGCTCATCACCCTGAACACACCATCCCCACTGTCAAACATGGTGGTGGCAGCATCATAGTTTGGGCCTGCCTTGCTTCAGCAGGGACAGGGAAGATGGTTAAAATTGATTGGAAGATGGATGGAGCCAAATACAGGACCATTCTTGAAGAAAACCTGTTGGACTCTGCAAAAGACCTGAGACTGGGACGGAGATTTGTCTTTCAACAAGACAATGATCCCAAACATAAAGCAAAATCTACAATGGAATGGTTCACAAACGTATTCAGGTGTTAGAATGGCCAAGTCACAGTCCAGACCTGAATCTAATCGAGAATCTGTGAAAGAGCTGAACACTGCTGTTCACAAACTCTCTCCATCCAACCTCACTCAGCTCGAGCTATTTGCAAAGGAAGAATGGGCAAGAATTTCAGCCTCTCGATGTGAAAAACTGATAGAGACATACCCCAATCGACTGCAGCTGTAATCGCAGCAAAAGGTGGCGCTACAAAGTATTAACTTTAAAGGGCCCGAATAATATTGCACGCCCCAATTCAGTTTTTTTTTATTTTTTACAAAAATTTAAAATAAGCAATAAATTTCATTCACCTCAGTGATTTACGATCAGTGAAATGCCATGCACAGCACAGTCAGTCAGGAAGACTGGGGCCGCCTCAGTGATGTCAGGTCAACTGAAAGTTGACGTGACCTCACTGGATCTCCGAGGTCACGGAGCCCAGGGTTCACTTCATGGGGATGAGTGGTCTGCAAAAGCGCTGCTCACAGGCAAAATTGGCTGAACAAGGTTTTTAGAAAACCCCTTCTCTATCAGTTTTACAGCGATGTAGCCATTATTGCAGAGTAGTGAACTACCCTTTTAAAGGGAACCTGTTAGGTGCAATATGCACCCAGAACCACGAGCAGTTCTGGGTGCTTATGGCTAATCCCTGCCTAACGTCCCTGTTTATACACTAGCATAGATAAAGGGATCTTTATAAAAAGTATTTCTAAAGATCTTTTATCTTATGGTAATGAGCGCAGGGACTAGTCCCAAGGGTGTTCTATCCCCTGACTAGTCCGCCCTCTTAGCATGGTAGTACGCCCACAGGGTCGTACTACCATGCTAGTCAATGTAGTGTCACGTGCACCTGTGTTCGCGCTTTTGAATGCCGGGCTCTTCCAGTCATGTGCAGTAGACATCTCTGAAGCCGTGACGTATACACCCTGCTTCATACTTCACATGAACGAACGTGCCCCGGCATTCAGAAGTGCGGACACAGGTACACGCGGCACCGCTTGTGACGCTGCATTGAATAGTATGGTAGTACGCCCACAGGGGCGTACTATCATGCTAAGAAGGCAGACTAGTCGAGGAATGTAACACCCTTGGGACTAGTACCTGCGTTCATTAGCATAAAGAGATCTTTAGAAAAAGTATTTCTAAAGATCTTTTATCTTATCTATGCTAGTGTATACAGGGACAGTGTATACAGGGACAGTTAGGCTGGGATTAGCAATATGCACCCAACACTGCTCGTGGTTCTGGGTGCACATTGCAACTGACAGGTTCTCTTTAACAAAGACAACCCCTTCCAGTTCATGCTGTTAGCAGTGGCACCACATAGAAGAGCAATGTCATGAAATTTGAGAGAATTTTTTTTTTTTTTTTTTAATTTTATTTTATACTCAAAGGTTAAAGTTACAAGAAGATCAGAAAAGCTTCGCTTATCAGTCAGTGTACTGGAGCAAAAGTGATACAGCAGTTTAATAAAGATCAAACTGCAACCATCTCACAGATGTCCAGGCCAACCACAAGTTAACTTATAAACGGCAGCATCTTCTGATAAGTGTTGAAAAAAAATTGACATACAGGTTCACTGGAGTTAGCTGAAGTAGAAAGCAAAATACAGATGAGTGTTTACCGTGACACAATATGGCATACACTACAGAGGAATGGCATTCATGGGCTTCAACCACTTAGGAGCTTCTCCTAAAGTTCATGCACAAATGAGCCATTTACAATTTGCCTGGCACATGCTGAAAAATATGAAGAGTACTGGGACTCTCTACTAAGTGATGAGGCCAAGATAACTGTTTTTGGAATTGATTAGATTAAAACCTTATGGTTTTGCAAAGTTGAGGAGTACAAAGAAAAATGCATGGTGCCTACAGTGATGCATGGTGGTGGCAGTGTCCTTATGTCAGGGAGCAACATTTCATTGATGGCATCATGAATTCACAGATGTTCTGCCCTATATTGAAAGGAAAGATGCCATGACCGTAGTAGACATGCACTTTTACAACATGACAAAGGGTCCAAAACGCACATCTAAGATCACTGTTGCATTTCTGAAGAAGAACAAGGGTGAAAGTGATTCAGGGGCTAAGTATTTCTCCTGGTCTGAAACAAATCAAGCATAGCCGGCGCAGGAAGGCAGGTAGTGCATGGCAGTGACATCATGCCACATCCTTGACACCCAAGATGCCGTCAGCTGACATCAACAGAGCAACAGCCGCTATAACAGTTAAAACACATTATTATTATTATTATTTATTATTATAGCGCCATTTATTCCATGGCGCTTTACAAGTGAGAGAGGGTATACGTACAACAATCATTAACAGTACAAGACAGACTGGTATAGGAGGAGAGAGGACCCTGCCCGCGAGGGCTCACAGTCTACAGGGAATGGGTGATGGTACAATAGGTGAGGACAGAGCTGGTTGCGCAGTGGTCTACTGGACTGAGGGCTATTGTAGGTTGTAGGCTTGTTGGAAGAGGTGGGTCTTGAGGTTCCTCTTGAAGCTTTCCACGGTAGTGGAGAGTCTGATGTGCTGAGGTAGAGCGTTCCAGAGTATGGGGGATGCACGGGAGAAATCTTGTACGCGATTGTGGGAAGAGGAGATAAGAGAGGAGCAGAGAAGGAGATCTTGTGAGGATCTGAGGTTGCGTGCAGGTAGGTACCGGGAGACTAGGTCACAGATGTAGGGAGGAGACAGGTTGTGCATGGCTTTGTATGTCATGGTTAATGTTTTGAACTGGAGTCGTTGGGCGATGGGAAGCCAGTGAAGGGATTGGCAGGGTGGCGAGGCTGGGGAGTAGCGAGGGGAGCGGTGGATTAAGCGGGCTGCAGAGTTTAGGATAGATTGGAGGGGTGCAAGAGTGTTGGAATGGAGGCCAGAGAGCAGGAGGTTGCAGTAGTCGAGGCGGGAGATGATGAGGGCATGCACTAATGTTTTTGCAGATTCTTGGTTAAGGAAAGCACGGATCCGGGAGATATTTTTGAGTTGTAATCGGCATGAGTTGAAGAGGGCTTGGATGTGTGGCTTGAAGGATAGAGCAGAGTCGAGGGTTACTCGAAGGCAACGAGCTTGTGAGACTGGGGAGAGTGAGCAACCATCAAGTTTGATGGAAAGGCTTGTTGGAGGAGATGAGTGAGGAGGAGGAAAGACAATGAACTCTGTTTTGTCCATGTTAAGTTTTAGGAATCGTGCAGAGAAGAAGGATGAAATAGCAGACAGACATTGTGGAATTTTGGTTAGTAGAGAGGTAATGTCAGGTCCAGAGAGGTAGATCTGTGTGTCATCGGCATAGAGATGATACTGGAAGCCGTGGGACTCTATGAGCTGTCCCAGGTCAAAGGTGTAGATGGAGAACCGCAGGGGTCAAAGAACTGAGCCTTGGGGGACACCGACAGACAGGGGGCGAGATGAGGAAGTGGTGTGAGAATGGGAGACGCTGAAAGTTCAGTCGGTTAGGTATGAGGAGATCCAAGATAGGGCCAAGTCTGTGATGCCCAGAGATGAGAGAATCTGTAGTAGGAGGGAATGGTCTACTGTGTCAAAGGCAGAGGACCGGTCCAGGAGGAGGAGGATAGAGTAGTGTCGCTTGGCTTTGGCGGTTAGTAGATCATTGGTGACTTTGGTTAGGGCAGTTTCAGTAGAGTGGTGAGGTCGGAAGCCAGATTGAAGCCGGTCAAAGAGGGAGCAGGAGGAGAGGTATGAGGACAATTCAAGATGGACATGCTGTTCCAGTCGTTTTGAGGCGTAGGGGAGAAGGGATATGGGGCGATAGTTTGACACAGAGGATGGGTCAAGGGAGGGCTTTTTGAGGATGGGTGTTATAGAGGCATGTTTAAAGCATGAAGGGAATACACCAGTTGTTAGTGATAGGTTGAAGAGATGGGTTAGGGCTGGGCTGAGGACTGCGGTGATGTTGGGGATGAGATGCGATGGGAGCGGGTCCAGTGCACAGGTGGTTAGATGTGATCTTGAGAGTAGAGTGGAGAGATTATTTTCTGTCATGGTGGAGAAGCTGGATTTGGAGGAAGAGGGCTGAGTAGCTATGATGAGGGGCTGTGGTGATTGTGGGCCAAAGCTTGCTCTGATGTTGTCAATCTTCCGCTTGAAGAAAGAGGCAAAGTCTTCAGCGGAGAGGAGAGGGAGGTGGAGCCGGAGGACGGAGGAGAGAATTGAAAGTGTTGAATAGCTGTTTAGGGTTGTGAGAGAGAGAAGATATGAGGGATGAGAAGTAGGTTTGTTTTGCAGCAGTGAGTGTGGACTTGAAAGTGGTGAGGGACTCTTTATATGCAATGAAGTGCACAGTGGAATGAGACCTCTTCCATCTGTGCTCGGCAATTCTGGAAGCCTGTCTTAGTTCTTTAGTCTGCCTTGTGTGCCAAGGTTGCCTGTTGATTGTGCCGGTTTTGTTGTGTGTGTGAGGGGGGCAGCTGATTCGAGAGCTGCAGAGATTGTAGTGTTGTATAAAGTTGCAGCGGCATCTGCATCATGTAGAAATGTAATCTCTGTGAGGGGGAGAAGGGACTGAGAAAGGGCTTGTAAATCAATGTGTTTGATATTTCTACGAGGGTGTGGAAGTTTGTGGCGTTGGGGTTGCATACTTCGAGAAGAGAGGGAAGAGAATGTGAGTAGGTTGTGGTCAGACAGGGGGAGAGGCGAGTTAGAGAGGATAGATAGGGAACAGAGGCGAGTGAAGATGAGGTCCAGCGTGTGGCCATCTTTGTGAGTAGCTGCAGAAGACCATTGGGTGAGGCCGAAGGAGGAAGCGAGTGTTAGAAGTTTGGAGACAGATGAGTAGGAAGTGTCAATGGGGATGTTGAAATCACCCATGATGATGGTGGGGATGTCGGTGGAAAGGAAGTGTAGTAGCCAGGTGGTGAAATGGTCAAAAAAGGCATTGAGTAGGTTGATCTCTGGACCCCAATTCATGTCAGCTTAATGGGTGTCTGAGGACCCCAATCAGTTGACAGTGGAGTTGGTGTCTTCAGGCCTCTCTCGCCCTTTCCTACAGGCCCAGTCATGGTCACACACTGCAATCACAATTATTATGCCCTTGGCCTCTGTGCTTATGTTAATATACTATTTAACCAAAATTACCCTTGTCACTTTTTTGAGGCATTATTTTATGTTGTTTTGTATGGGATTTGCTTATTGTGTTAATTATATGATTACTAATTAATACACTTTCAGGCCTCATTTATCAAAACTATATTGACGTAAAACTGCCCTTCTTGACCATTTCAATCAATCACCAATATTATTTTGTTTGAGCATGAGGAAATAAAAGCTATGTAGTGATTAATCCATATGGGTAGCACAGGCCGTTTTTCTATCAGGCTAAGTTCACATGTACGGTATTTAAAAAAAAAAAATTTTTATTCAGAACCTCCCCCCCCAAATTCTCCATCTTTATTGTCCTTTGTGTTGCATCTGTTTTTATGTGTGAACAGTTTTTTAAATTTCCAAAAGAAAATACAGTTTCCTATTGTGAAGTTCTGAGTTGTGTTAATCACCTAGGCAGGTTAACGATGTAACAATTTTTATTTCTTCTGTATGCAGTTCTTGTTCTTCTCCAGACGACAGATGTTGCTACCGTAGTGCATGTATCCAGCTTGACAATGGATATCACGACCATAGCACTTGTATCTAGCTCCAATCTCTGTAGTCAATTCATAAACACGAGGACCTGGCCACAGTAACAGATCCTCGCCCCTCCACGTCACAGCACCAATTATGTCCAACCGTGTCTCCTCACGTTTTTACCTCTTTTGCGTTCAGCTCCCTGAAAGAAAAGATGTGATCACATCCCACCCCCTTTTAACATTTCTTTCATGTAACTTTAATTTTGAAGAGGGGTAGTCCCCGTTATTAGTCTGCAGAATTCTGTATCGGGGAAAGCCCCCTGCAGAGACTCACAACCCCCCCACCAGATGCTGGACAATGAATCCTACTGCAGACCTGGTTACATTAGAGTCCATGGAGGCAAACAAGACTACACACATTTACAACCCCTTCCCTCTTCAAATTGTGTACCTTAAACTGACGAGCAAGCACTCTCTAATAATAAAACACATTAAGATTGACGTAACTAGCACTCCGTGCTATAAAAAGTCTGAATCCTTTAGAGTTGTGTACTCTACTCTATGTCCATTGGTCCAATAGTATTTAGTCCGCAGCCAGCTCCTCACACCGATATTAAAGAATTACAAAGCAAATATAAAATCGGATGTGGTACATTTAATCTGTATTGGATCTGATGATTTTTATTTTATTTATTTTTTTGTATATACTTATCCTTCAATAGGAGAGTCTGATCTGACACTAGGGAAAGAGTGCGCTCTATTTTTTCACATGGACATTTGGTCAGTGAAGGCAAAACCAAAAATCGGTCAATGGGAAGAGGCCAATTGAATAACCTTGTTCTGAGGGCTGTTAGGTTTTTTTTCACAGACAGCCCTCGGGCTGAATATGTGAATGTAGCCATAGTGAGGTCCACGTGGCAGAAAATATGCCCTATAAACTATGTACTGTAACTTTATTGTGTTTTCGCAGTATAGAAAAGATTTTCTCAATATAGAAGAAAGGCAATGAAAGGGACACATGTTGTTTGACCTTTTTTTTTTTTTTTTTTTTTTTATTCTTGCATGATACTGACTTAATAAATAGAGACCAATGAAATTCTTCCAAACTAATTTAATATAATTAATCGAATTGTTCTTCAAGGGCAACTTGACCTGTGCATATTTTTTTAATTTGGCAGCAAAACGTTGACCATCTAAAATAATTTCATCAGTATGAACTTCTTAAGGGTTGACAAAAGGATACTTTTATTTGACTTTTAAGATTTGTTTTTTCCCTCTAGGTTCCTATGGCAAGGGCCAGCATTCTGTGGCTTATTGGAGAGTATTGCGAGCGAGTGCCGAAAATTGCACCTGATGTGCTGAGGAAGACGGCAAAGAGCTTCACTAACGAGGACGACCTTGTCAAGTTGCAGATATTAAACCTTGCAGCAAAGCTGTACTTAACCAATTCCAAGCAGGTAAGGCCGTGGCCATGCTAAGAGGGCGCCATTAATTTTTCTGTTTGGTCTGTGAGCAGTTCATGCTCTTGATGCAACAGTGAAGGAATTATATAGCAGGGCGAATATGCCATTTAGTTGTGACATCCCCCTAAACAAGCTGCAGAGTGTCATCTTCATGATCCCTCACATTTCTGTTCATTAGATTGAACTAAAAAAAAACAACCTAATCATAGAGTAATGTCCTCCTTTTACCAGTCAGCGCAATATAAATAATGAAGAAGACTAATGGAGCCATTTTCGAATGACTGCCCTTGTTATACAGGCATTGTGTATTCTGAGAAAGAAGAAAATCTACCAAGGGGCAATCCATGGCGTAATACCGGATCAACACGGCAAACAAAGATACAAAGCCAAAATGCACTAAACGTAATAATTATTTTTTAGCTCATCATTAAAAATATGTAGTGAAAATATAAGTAAACATTGAGTATATACAAGACTGCCTATAAAATCATTAGAAAATTGGTGCAATCACCTATCATCCAATGTATTAGTAAACTGAAACCATGTGGAATTACTGTGCTAAATGCCCCAGATCTTTTAAGCAGATTTTCATAAAAATCTTGCACTCCGCCATATTATTGTGTTTCAGATAGTTTCTCTGATTCATCTGACAAGACGATGTTCCTGTTTAGGGGAGGCCTCAAATAAAAAAAAAAAAAAGATGTGAAACTGTACTCTAAAAATTTTGTCACCCCTTCTGTATAAAGTAAATCTTAAGACAAAATGATCAAAAGGTGCAGCAAAGTTATCATTCAGCACGAACTACTGTGATAAGGAACGCTCTGTCGAGAAAGAGTTATGAAAAATCTCTCCCAATGAGTGTACAAGTACCGTGTTTCCCTGAAAATAAGACACTGTCTTATATTATTTTTACACGAAAAATGCGCTAGGGCTTATTTTTGGGGTAGGGCTTTTTCTTGGGGAAACACAATTGAGGCAAAGTTTATCCCCCCAAAAAATGCAGATCCCTCTTCCCAAGAGAATTTATATTTACCAGACCTTAGATGTCTGCGTGGCTCCCAGGTCCTCCTGCGATCTTCGGTGGGCACTTCCACAAGGTATGTTCCATGTGGTCTTCCCCTGCTTCTGGCCGACACTGACATACATCAGATCACACACACACACGTCAGGTCAAACACATATACTTACACATCAGATCTCACACATAATCACACACTCAACACATCTGGTGATACTGATTCCTTTCCGCCAGCAGAGGTACCTGGACCACAGTGCAGAGGAGCGCATAGAGGACCTGCGGTGGAACACATCGATGCGTTCCACTTCAGGCACTCCTTGCGCTCCACCACAGGTCCTCGCGCTCCACCGCACTGCATCCCAGGTTCCCCTGCTGGCCAGAACCAATCGTTATCGCTGGATGTGTGTGTGTGTGTGTGTGTGTGTGTGTGTGTGTGTGATCTGGTGTGTGTGTGTGATCTGGTGTGTGTGTGTGATCTGGTGTGTGTGTGATCTGGTGTGTGTGTGTGATCTGGTGTGTGTGTGTGTGTGTGTGTGTGTGTGATCTGGTGTGTGTGTGTGTGTGTGTGTGATCTGGTGTGTGTGTGTGTGATCTGGTGTGTGTGTGTGTGATCTGGTGTGTGCGTGTGTGTGTGATCTGGTGTGTGCGTGTGTGTGTGATCTGGTGTGTGTGTGTGATCTGGTGTGTGTGTGTGTGTGATCTGGTGTGTGTGTGTGTGTGATCTGGTGTGTGTGATCTGGTGTGTGTGTGTGTGTGTGTGATCTGGTGTGTGTGTGTGATCTGATGTGTGTGTGTGATCTGATGTGTGTGTCTGTGTGAGATCTGATGTGTGTGTGTGTGTGAGATCTGATGTGTGTGTGAGATCTGATGTGTGTGTGTGTGATCTGATGTGTGTGTGTGTGTGTGTGTGTGATCTGATGTGTGTGTGTGTGTGTGTGTGAGATCTGATGTGTGTGTGGATATGCATTCCAATGCAGGCCCTCCTGTTCAGCGTCTGGTGAGTATGATTGCGGAGTCTTCTTTCTTTTGGGGGTGTCCGCTGTCTATAATGAAGTGTCCTGGAGTTTTCTTTGACTTTTTTTAGCTGCAAGGACACTTCGTTATTGAACTGCAACTACGGCTTATTTTCCGGGTAGGGCTTATATTTACCGTATTTTTCGGACCATAAGACGCACTTTTTTCCCCCCAAATGTTGGGGGTGCGTCTTATGGTCTGACTGTGGCTGCGGGGAATGAGGGTGCTGCGGTGGAGCGGGTCATCGGGGGCACGAGCAGGCTACTATAGCAGCCTGCCGTGACCACGTGGGCCCGCTCATTACATTTGCACGCCCATCCTCCCGCCCATTTCTCAGCGCAGAAGCCGGCGCTGACAGGTGGGCGGGAGGACGAGCGGGTACACGCGCATAGTAAAGAGCCGGTCCACATGATCACCCCTGGCAACTAGAGCCTGGAGTGATCATGTGCGGCTGTATTCACTGCTCCCCGCGCGTCATCATCAGCGCGGGGTGCAGTGAATCAGTACACTCACCCGTCCCCGTGTGTGGAGCCGTTCCCCCACAGCACGCAATGTCTTCCTGTCTGTGCCGGTCAGCTGATCTGTGCTGATCAGCTGATCGGCACAGACAGGAAGACATCGCGTGCTGCAGGGGAACGGCTCCACACACGCAGGTCAGCGGCGCAGAGAGGAAGATGATCGGTGCTGGAGGGATTGAGGAAAAGGTGAGTATAAACGTTTGTTTTTTTTTCTTTGTGCTATAGGATACAGGCCATATACCAGGATGGTATATGAGCACGATGGGGGCATATAGCAGGATGGGAGTATATGAGCAGGAGGGATATGGGGTATATGAACAGGATGGAAGTATATGAACAGGATGGATGGGGGTATATGAACAGGATGGATGGGGGTATATGAACAGGATGGAAGTATATGAACAGGATGGATGGGGGGTATATGAACAGGATGGAAGTATATGAACAGGATGGATGGGGGTATATGAACAGGATGGATGGGGGTATATGAACAGGATGGAAGTATATGAACAGGATGGATGGGGGGTATATGAACAGGATGGAAGTATATGAACAGGATGGATGGGGGTATATGAACAGGATGGATGGGGGTATATGAACAGGATGGGGGTATATGAACAGGATGGAAGTATATGAACAGGATGGATGGGGGGTATATGAACAGGATGGAAGTATATGAACAGGATGGATGGGGGGTATATGAACAGGATGGGGGGTATATGAACAGGATGGGGGGTATATGAACCGGATGGGGGGTATATGAACCGGATGGGGGGTATATGAACCGGATGGGGGGTATATGAACCGGATGGGGGGTATATGAACCGGATGGGGGGTATATGAACCGGATGGGGGGTATATGAACCGGATGGGGGGTATATGAACAGGATGGGGGGTATATGAACAGGATGGGGGTATATGAACAGGATGGGGGCTATATGAACAGGATGGATGGGGCTATATGAACAGGATGGGGGTATATGAACAAGATTGGGGGTTTATGAACAAGATGGGGGTATATGAACAAGATGGGGGTATATGAATAGGATGGGGGAATATGAGCAGGATGCTGGTATATAAGCAGGATGGGGGTTTATAGCAGGATCATATACAAGGCAGGAGGATCATTACCAGGATGGGGTACCTTAGTAGAGAATTTGGGGACATTACCCCCATAACAGTGTCAGCAGCAGATCCTCGCCCCATAACAGTGTGTCATGACCACATTTTTTTGCTTAAAGTTTTATTTTCCTATTTTCCTCCTCTAAAACCAGGGTGCGTCTTATGGTCCGGTGCGTCTTATAGTCCGAAAAATACGGTAACCCTTGCGCCAAAGATGCTGAAAATTCCTGCTAGGGTTTATTTTCGTGGTAGATCTTATTTTTTTGGGAAACACAATAGTATCCTTAAAATACAAATAAGTACTTATGCCAATGTTTAAATAAAAACAAAACAAAATGCAATTTTCTTGTCAATTTAGGTCAACAAACAAGATGGGCATATTCTCAATGCAAGTGTATTGTTCTAGGCCGTAATGTCGTGTTCTGGCCAGTAGTATCCACATTGCATACCTGCGGCCATGTGAGTGCCATTCCCAGCTCAAACACCGGAGAATTCTCATAGTGCGCAGTGTGCGCAATGTTAGGATTCTGAAGTCTGCAATCACATAGAAAGACACACAGTGACTGCAGACTTTTTGTTTTTGACTGGACAACCGTTTTAATATGAAAATAAATGCCCATTAACATTGCAAAAATGTACATGTAACATACAAACTAGGTTTCTCATTTATTGATGAAGGCTTTTCTTTAAGTTCACATCAAGATCAGACTGTTTATGCTTACTAATACATTGGATGATGTGGTGTTGCACTAATTTTTTAACTGTTGTTCTCTCCGGTCTTGTGAACATTGCTTGCATTTTTCACTACATAAACTTATTTTATGATGAACAGGTGATATGCACTTACTTTATGTGATGGAGGTTACTCACTTGGCTTGCGATGCGAAGTAGCACGCAGGAAACTCTTCCATTAAATGTTAAAACTGTTTATTTAGCCACACATAAACCACATTTCAAAACAACAGACAGATGTCAGGTCCGTACAATTTGCGGTTTACCCGCACAGGTTCAAATACACTTCACCAGCAAATTCCCACTGACCCTGGCCAGTATACATAAACATGTTTCTCAGCCTGTTACCTTCACAGTGACTTTTCAGGAGGTTTGTCAGACCCCACGTACACTGACTCCTGTCAGTGCAGAGCACCTCTCCCAGTGGCTCCTTCTCACAGGTTACTTTTCGGGATTTTGGCAGCCCCCACACACTGCCATGTGCCAAACAAACTGTTTCATTAAGACAAATGAACTACACCCATGAGTAGAGAGGTATATGGATTGCCAGACCCACCCTTCTCTCCAGCTATCCGTAAACATGGTCTTTGACAAAGCTTGTGACACTACAGGTACCAGAATAGACATTCCAGGTTTACATCCCAGAGGAAAACCACCATTTACAATGTAGCCGCTCACTATCCTACAACTATATATGTTGGGGTTTGGTGGGTTGTTTTCTTCAAGAGGACCAACCACCAGGATTTTCCTATATAAACTAAAGCCAGTGCTGTACTGACGCTATCATGCTGATTCTATACATACCTTTAGTTGTTAGATCGGATGTATACTTTCTGAAATACAGGCAAGTAAACTTTGTGAAATGCACTGTTACTTCATTGATAGATGCTGCAGAATATCTAATAGGTGGGTCGGGTTTTTCTAGTTATTCCCGCCCCTGTCTGCCTGCCTGTTCTTCCTCCCCCTGTCTCTGTTATTTCATGGTCTGGAAGGCGGGAAGAAGGACAAGCAGGCAGACAGGAGCGGGAATAACTAGCAACACTCGACCCACCTATTACCGTATTTTTCGAACTAAAAGACGCACCGGATCATAAAACGCACCCTGGTTTTAGAGGAGGAAAATAGGAAAATAAAATTTTAAGCAAAAAATGTGGTCATGACACATTGGTATGGGACGAGGATCTGCTGCTGACACTATTATTGGGGTAATATACCCAAATTCTCTGCTAAAGTACCCCATCCTGCTATATGCCCTCATCCAGCTATATACCCCCATCGTGCTATATACTGCCATCCTGGAATATGCCCTCATCCTGCTATATACTGCCATCCTGCTATATACCCCCATGCTGCTATATACCCCCATGCTGCTATATACCCCCATGCTGCTATATGGCCCCATGCTGCTATATACCCCCATGCTGCTATATACGCCCATGCTGCTATATACGCCCATGCTGCTATATACGCCCATGCTGCTATATACCCCCATGCTGCTATATACGCCCATGCTGCTATATACGCCCATGCTGCTATATACCCCCATGCTGCTATATACCCCCATGCTGCTATATACCCCCATGCTGCTATATACCCCCATGCTGCTATATACCCCCATGCTGCTATATACCCCCATGCTGCTATATACCCCCATGCTGCTATATACCCCCATGCTGCTATATACCCCCATGCTGCTATATACCCCCATGCTGCTATATACCCCCATGCTGCTATATACCCCCATGCTGCTATATACCCCCATGCTGCTATATACCCCCATCCTGCTATATACCCCCATCCTGCTATATACCCTCATCCTGCTATATACCCTCATCCTGCTATATACCCTCATCCTTCTATATGGCATGTATCCTGTATCACACAAAAAACAATAAACGTTTATACTGACCTTTCCTCGCTCCATGCAGTATCGCTCCTCCTCCTGTCTGTGGCGGCAGCAGCGCCGCTGATCTGTGTCGAGCCGTCACCGGTCACTTCCCTGCAGCACCGCTCGTCCTCCAGTCTGCCTGTCAGCTGACTTGCGTGGAGACTAGCGGCGCACACAACGATGACGTCATCGCTGTGCTCACCGCTCTCTACACAGATCAGCTGACCGGCAGACTGGAGGAGATCACGATGCTGCACGGAAGTGGCCGATGAGTATACTGTACTTATTCACTGCCCCGTGTTGATAATGATGCGCGGGGGGCAGTGAATACAGCCGCACATGATCACTCCAGGCTGTAGTTGCTAGGGGTGATCACGGCCGGCTGTTAATTATGCACGCACCCCCCGCCCATCATCCCGCTCACCTGTCAGCGCCGGCTTCAGCGCTAAGAGATGATGGGCGTGCATATGTAACGAGCGGGCCCACGTGGTCACGGCAGGCGCTGCCACAGCCTGCTCGTGCCCCCGATGGTCCGCTCCACCGCAGCACCCTCATTCCTGGCCGCAGCCCTATATTCAGACCATAAGACGCACCCCCAACTTTCTCCCAACGTTTGGGGGGGGAAAAAGTGCGTCTTATAGTCCGAAAAATATGTAGATATTCTGCAGTACCTATTAATTAACCATGGATATTCTATTTTCTTGGTGTTCTGCTGCTGTCCTAGCAAGTTAATCAAGTTTTTACCAAATCTTTACACTCTGCACAGATTTTCTGCATGGAAATTTAGAAAACTGCGTAGCATGTCAGTCTGCTGTCAATTCTTTCTGCAGATTCACATTTGTGCATTTCACACACTTTCAATGTAGCACAATGTGTCCGTGATATACATGCAGATTTTACAGCGTCCAAATCCTCCAAGGGGAAATTCTGCTCTGTGTGCTTGTATCTTTACAGGATGTCATAGGTAATTTGATTTCCCTCTGGCTGCCCCTCCTACACCCAAATTACCTGATTTGCGGCCCCTTGTAATCGAAAAAGAAATATATTGGGGAATCACTGATAGAAATATGCCCTGAAAAAAAAAGGAAAAATCACAGAAAAATGTCAGAGCAGATCCGGCGTGCACTTCTGTAGCTGGGGAGCGGGTGGGATGTGGGGTCAGCTTGACGGCAATGTTAAAAAGCCTTAATGCTGCCGAGCCGGGGAAGGTTTACAGGCTGAGACCTCTCCGATGCTGCCGTGATTACAAGTAATTCCTAAAACGGCTGAAGGCATTTTTCTTATTCAGTCGAGTACACCAAGTCTATGAATTTGCTTCATTAGTCTAAATAAGCACATTTCACACTCTGCCTGTTAGTTGAGGTATTGGTGTCTTTATTTGCGCTGTATACACATAGTTAGCAGCAGAATGCCTTGTGACTATTTTTAACAAACATTTATGCCTCGCAGATGCATCTAATTTAGAACATAATGGTAAAATTTGGTTTGCTGTAGGCTATTATAAAAATGATCTGGATGCAGTTTTAATGTAGCATAGTCAATGGCCGAATTAAGAAATGATGGAAAATCCGCCGTAAAACAAGCTGTTACCTTACATAAATAAATAAATGAACAGGATTACCGCCGGCTATAAGCGCTCTTTTATCTTGCTTTTTAGAAGGCATCAGCAGCTCGCTCTTATGAAAAAGTAACAGCTAAATGCACTGCAAATAATTTGCAGTAATCCAGTTCAGTGATTCATGTGTCTCCTTTAATGGGCCGTAATTCAGAGCAAAGTAAGAGAGTGGCGAGCGAGTGTGCGGACCCTCGCGGTGCCAGGGACACTATCTCTTCATAAAGCGCACCTCGGATGGAGCACTTTGCCAGCCCCCTCACACCCGCTGATGTTTTGATGTCCTGCATATTTTCTCGATTAAGTTTTGAGTGCCATGTTTTTAGTTGTATTTCCACATTCATTATCCTCACGCAGACCCTTCAGAGGGTTTGCCATATATGATTATTTTTTAATGATGCCTTTCTTTCCACTTCAGCAGTTTAATAATCTAGCACATGGCTGCCTCGCCGTCGTTAGCATTCACCTCCCAGCTTAGAGCAGGACATGTGCTTTTGGCTTGGATTTTCCATTTGCAGCTTCAGAAATGCGTATTCCCTGCGGAGCGACATTTGTTTGTCTTAACGCTTCGTTTTTTATTACCTCTTTAAACATGTTTACTGGCGGTTATCAATAATCATAAATCACTACTTCTACTTTCTCTCTCCTTCTGATTTTTCTTTTTTTCGTTCTCTCCCAACAGACAAAATTGCTTACTCAGTACATATTAAATCTTGGCAAATACGATCAGAATTACGATATCCGGGACCGCACGCGCTTCGTAAGACAGCTTATTGTTCCAAATGAGAAGAGTGGCGCCCTGTGTAAATACGCCAAGAGAATATTTCTGGCCCAGAAGCCGGCGCCTGTTCTAGAATCTCCCTTCAAAGGTAAATTACATCTGTGCCCCCACCTCTAGAGGGAATAATGATCCCGATGGGTACAAAACGAGTGGTTGCTGAGTATAGCGGAAAACTGTTCTTATCTAGTTGTGCATATTGGGTGGTAACATGATCAGATTAGGATCCTAGAGAAAAGGCTTCATTCACGTCAGGCTTCTTCTGCTTTCCTTTATCCTAGCTAGCCTCAACTAGAGCAAAGGTGACACTTTATTTGCTGATATTGATAGAAATGGATCATCAAAACTCAATATTTTCATGCAATTGCTGTATTGATGCACCCTCATGTCGTAAATATTCTCTAAGGCCTTGATTTTGTGTATTTGGCCATCCCCCCTCCTCTTCTAAGGCGTTTATCTTGTGTATATAGCCATCCTCCTCCTCTAATAATAATAATAATAATAATATTTATATAGCGCTATTAATTCCACAGTGTTTTTCATACAATGGCAACACTGTCCCCATTGGGGCTCACAATCTAAGTGCCCTATCAGTATGTTTTTGGAGTGTGGGTTGAAACCACAGTACCCGGAGGAAACCCACACAAAAACGGGGAGAAAATACAAACTCCTTGCAGATGTTGTCCTTGGTGGGATTTGAGCCCAGGAGCCCAGCTCTGCAAGACTGCAGTGCTAACCACTGAGCCACCGTGCAGCCCACTAAGGCCTTGATCTTATGTATCTGGCCATCCCCCTCCTCTCCTAAGGCCTTGATTTTGTGTATATGGCCATCCCCCTTCCTCTCCTAAGGCCTTGATCTTGTGTATATGACCATCCCCCTTCCTCTCCTAAGGCCTTGATCTTGTGTATATGGCCATCCCCCCTCCTCTCCTAAGGCCTTGATCTTGTGTATATGGCCATCCCCCCCCTCTCCTTTCCTCCGGCATGCATTGAAATGTCATAAGGAAACTGATGCCATGGATTTCTATGGGAGTGTCCGTCATCTGGACATCTGTTATTGTGTATTTTTGATCCAGCTATAGACATTGGACCAGTGCACAAATTGTGTCAGTTGTGTAATGGAAATGGCTGTACATCGTCTGGGTTCCCATACATGTATTCGCACCATATCCCAAGAGTATTGTGTTGGTTTGAAATCTCTAGACATTTGAGTACCGTGAATGGGTAACCAAGTTTGTTGATGTGAACCTTTTGTGTCATGGCGTATTTACTTTGCTGGTAGATGGCATTAAAAAAATTGTAGTTGTCCAATACTATAGCCTGGTTCAAGACCAGCATTGTTCATGCCGGTCTTGAAGCCAAGGCACTGGATTCATTAACAAGGGCACACTTAATGAATGAAACGCATTTGAAAAGTGGCGTGCTTTCTTCTGTGTTTGGTAGTGCATGGCTGCAAGCTGTGCACACTGAATACCTCATCCTACCACCATTCCTAGTGCTTCTTCAGGATCGGTTGGCTTGTTGCTATGCTATAGTTGGGGCATTACACCATGACATCATGCCGGGGCTACTAATAAGAAGAGGAACCTAGAATGGCGGCTGATAGGTGAAGGTTTGCAAGGATCTGGTCCAGTAGCCGTTGACTTCCAATGTGGGCACTGCACAAGTGTCCCGTGAATATATTTGCTCAACTTTACCCAATAATATCTTGCTACCTGGGTCCTTGGTGGTATTTGCACGCAAACATTAAATCCAGTGATGGGCCGGTATGGGGAGTTTTACACCTTTTGGTTTTTTACATCATTGATTGCTTTGCCTATAAAAACAAAAAATAGGGTTTACAAACTCCATTAACAACAATATTTATTGGAGCCAGTTTAGCAAAAGCATAATACGGGAGCAATTTTTTGACCCTTTTATTTATTTTATTATATATATCGCCATCATGTTCCATAGCACTCTACATACGTCATGATGTATGTAAAGTGCTGCAGAGTATGTTAGCGCTATGTAACAATAAAGATGATTATTATCATCACTTATCTTTTGGATACTCATATGTTTTGCTTGTATAAAAACCCCTTTCAGGTGATAAATTAATGTTGGCACATCCTTTCCTTAATGGATGGGACCTCCTGGCTGTCTTCGGATGACAAATATTTGGTTAAACTATGATTGGGCTTGGTAGGGGTCCTTTACACAGGTTAGCGTTTTCCTACAAACAAAGTACCGTATTTTTCGCTTTATAAGACGCACCCCCAAATTTGGTGAAGGAAAAGAGATTTTTTTTTTTTTTAATAAAAGGGGTCCGTCTTATAATGCCAGTGTCCATCTAACAAATCATATAGGGTATATGTCCCTCATAGCCCCCCAATCCTAAAATTAGCCCCCTTAATCTGAATATGGCCCCCTTATATTGAATATAGCCCCCTTGTGCTAGCACACGTCCCCCAGTGATGCCACACGTCCCCTATGGCTGGCACACGTCCCCTATGGCTGGCACATGTCCCCTATGGCTGGCACACGTCCCCTATGGCTGGCACCCGGCCCCTATTGCTGCCCATGGCCCCCTATGGCTGGCACCCGGCCCCTATTGCTGCCCATGGCCTGCTGTGGCTGGCACACATCACCCGGTGTTTGATATGGCCCCCATGCTGCTGCTTATAGTAAAATAAACTCTTTACTTACCTTCTCCAGCGCTGTCCTGCCTCGTGTCTCCCTCCGTGCTGCTGAGCTCCTGCCCTTCCTGGTTCTCGGTGCCGGTCATGTGATCAGCACAACAGAGTGACATCATCTCAGCGTGTCTGATCACAGCAGCAGCAGAGACACGGGGAGATCAACGCTGGAGGAGTTAAGTAAAAAGTTTTTTATTTTACTATGGGCAGCAGCATGGGGGCCATATCTAACACAGGGGGGGCATGTGCCATCAAAGGGGAGCACAGGCACATATAATATGCGCCGCTCCCCCAGCACGTCACCACGGTGTGGGTTCAGCACCACGGTGATGGACAGCGGCAGTGCATATTATATGAGCGGGAGCAGGAGATCTCCCTCTGCAGCCTCTACCAGCCTGCCTCAGCCTCTACCAGCCTGCCTCAGCCTCCAGCACCGCTCCAGAGATGCCCCCACCTCCCCTGAACCCTGCAGTATAAAATCTGTATATTCGGATTAGAAGATGCACCCCATACTTTCCCCCAAAATTTGGTGGAACAAAAGTGCGTCTTATAAAGCGGAAAATACGGTACATATTAATAAATAAATCCTGGCATAACATGAAGATTTATAATTGGATGTATTCTGAAAATATGTTCCTGTGCTGAGATAATCTTATATATGTGCCCCTGCTATGTGCTGTGTAATGGCCGTGTCTGACCGTACAGGGACATGGTCTGATCATACCACCGCTCCTGGGCAAGTGAGAAAGTAAGAGTATAAAGACAGGACCGTATCGGATTACAGCTGTTTCTTTTCGAGGTGAAACATTTCCGTTTGTAAACAGTATTTTACCTCACAGAGCAGCATCTGTGATCCTAAGTTTTTGGGTTTTTTTTGTTACCATAGCTCCAGGCTTGGAAAGAAAACAAAACTGAGCATACAAACCTAAGGCGGGCTTTGCACACTGACATCGCAGGTGCGATGTCGGTGGGGTCAAATTGAAAATGACGCACTTCCGGCATCGCATGCGACATCGCAGTGTGTAAAGCCTAGATGATACGATTAACGAGCGCAAAAGCGTCGTAATCGTATCATCGGTGCAGCGTCGGCGTAATCCAGAATTACGCTGACGCGACGGTCCGATGTTGTTCCTCGTTCCTGCGGCAGCACACATCGCTGTGTGTGAAGTAGCAGGAGCGAGGAACATCTCCTACCTGCGTCACTGCGGCTTCCGTAGGATATGTGGAAGGAAGGAGGTGGGCGAGATGTTTACATCCTGCTCATCTCCACCCCTCCGCTGCTATTGGCCGCCTGCCTGTGACGTCGCAGTGACGCTGCACGATTTGCCCCCTTAATAAGGAGGCGGGTCACCGGCCAGAACGACGTCGCAGGGCAGGTGAGTGCATGTGAAGCCGGCGTAGCGATGATTTTCGCTACGCCAGCTTTCACAAGATTTTTACCTGCGACGGGGGCGGGGACTATCGCGTGCGACATCGCAGCATCTGCTTGCGATGTCGCAACGTGCAAAGCCCGCCTAAGAGTATGGGATCACACATATGGCATTCTGTAAAACATTATTTAAAAACAGGTTGTTAAATGTTTCACCTCACAGTAAGAATCCCGTGCTGTAATGTCTGTATACTCTTTTGCATCCTCCCCTGCCCAGGAGCTATGGTATGATCAGACCATGCCCCTGTGCGGTCAGACACGGCCATTACACTGCACATAGCAGGGACACAAATAAGATTATCTCAGCACAGGAACATTTTTGCTTAACACAACCAATTATGGAAATTATTATTACCGTTATTAGTGTTTTGATTGTTTGGGAAATGTTAACATGCACAATAATTTTGGGAGAATAAAATCATATGTAGATTTCCCTTCAAATTCTGATCCAGACTGGCCATGTTTTATTTCTGGATTTTGTGGTGGATTTGCCGTGGTTTTTTTCCTATGCATTGGATAGAGTGAAATCCCGTACTAAAAATCTCCATGCATATTTTTCCAGGCAAAATCCCAGCAAAATGGACATGTCAATAACATTCTTACACAAAATAACCAACTCGGGACACCTTCAAGCATTCACACTTAAATGGCTTTTCCCACGAACAATAGATTTTGGAATAATAAGTTCCACTATTGGATGTATTTAAAGGGAACCGGTCAGCAGATCTGGGGCCTATAAGCTGCGGCCACCACCGGTGAGCTGTTATATACAGTATTCTAACATGCTGTATATAAGAGCCCAGGCCGCTGTATAGAACGTAAAAAAAACTTTATAATATTTACCTTTTAAAGGTCTCTGCGGAGCAGATGGGTCAAATGGGCATCTCTGGTGCCGTTGCCTCCTCTTTCGGCCATCTTTGTCCTCCTCCTGCAGCCTGTGTGCATGACGCATCTACGTCATCCACACTCGCCGGTCCTGTGCAGGCGCACTACAATACTTTGATCTGCCCTGCTCAGAGCAGATAAAGCGCACCTGCACAGGTCCTCAATGCCGGCTTGTGTGTATGACGTAGGACGCGTCATGCACCCCGGCTTCAGAAGAAGGACAACAAAGATGGCCGAAAGAGGAGGCGCCGGCAACGGAGACGCCCATGTGACCCAACTTCACCGCAGCGACCGATAGGGAAGTATTATAAAGTGATTTTTATGTTCTACACAGCGGCCTAGGCTCTTAGATACAGCATTCTAACCTGCTGTATATAAGAGCCCAGTGGTGGTGGCTGCAGCTTAGTCACCAAATCTGATGACAGGTTCCCTTTAACAAAAATGTCCCTGTGCTGAGTATGTGTCCCTGCTATGTACTGTGTACTTGCCGTGTCTGACCGTAAAGGGACATGCTCTGATCATACCATATCTCCTGGCAATAGAAGGTCACAGCGTTTGCCTGTGCAAAATGTTCCTTGACTTTCTATTATTCCTGATGTTAGTTTTAATTGTACTATATAGCTTTCCTGCTGGCTTTCATCTCTTCCCCTTTAGAAGCCAGCAGAGTCCTCCTTCCAGCTGCTGATTATCAGTATTTTCCTTGTGCTTAAATACTCCCTTTTTCCTTGGACTGGTGCTGGTGATATTATTCAGTTCATTCTATCTCTGGTTGCAAGCAGGTGGTTTGTACTCATCTGTGGTATCGTTGCTGAAACTTTGCTGAACTTCTGCCTGAGTCATTTGTGGATAAGTAGTTCTTGCATTTTCCCCCTGTGTGTCCTACTTGTGTCTTCTCTAGTGTTTAGTTGGGTTGATGAAGAGCTCATCTCACCTGTTCCCTATTTAGGGTTCAGCACTGTGGATACCTAGGGTCAGGTATCCGGCTCAGCGCATAGGTGTGGAACCTATCTATGGTGGTGAGGGATCTCAGGGACTAGCGGTTGATTTTGGTCAGGGGTCACCATCTCCCCCTTCCCTAGACACAGGGTTTCCCTTCCCTTCCTTTTTGCCATTTGCTTGGCACTTCCCCGCACCTAACGTGACACCTGGGCAAGGTAGGACGCAAAAGAGAGTATACAGACAGGACAGCCCTGGATCACAAATTATTTATTCTATGAGGTAAAACATGCCTTAAAAACAGGCATGGAAATGCTTTAACTCACAAAAAGAATCAGCTGATCCCATGGTGTACTAACTGTATACTCTTCTGCGTCCTCTCCGGACCAGGAGCTATGGTATGATCAGACCATGTCCCTGTACGGTCAGACACAGACATTACACAGTACATAGCAGGGACACCTATATATGATGATTATCTCAGCACAGGAACTTTTTTTTTCTAATCATATCCAATTTGTAATCAATGAATCTTGGAATAAAAATAACTTTTGCTTGTGGGAAAACCCCTTTTAACGGTATTTCAGTCTTGTACATGTATGTTAAATCCATAGGATATGCCATAAATTTCTAGAAAATGTGAGGCTCACCACTTGGATCCGCATCTGTCTCAAGAACTCTCATTGATTTCAATAGGAAGCTGGTTGGAATTTCAATACAATTGAATGTGAATTTCGACCTACTTCCACTGACAGCAGTGTGTGCCGGGACCTTATTTTCAAGATCAATGTATATATCCTTTGAATATGCCTAAATTTACAAGATGGGAATCCCCTTTAATGACCAGTGGGTCCTTTATACGGTTTCCCGCCTTATTGATATACATAATGGCGCCCCTGATGTTTGTAGGAAACCTTTAAGGTGACGTGGGTTTATTTTGCAAAAATATTTCCGTGGTTGGTAAGTTGTTCCATATGCAACAAGATGCTAATTCTTAAACTCTGCCGGTTTTCCGGTGTTTTAGCGTTCATGTAGATTTATTGCTAATTTCAGTAGTAATGGTGTTTGGTGTAGCAGAAAAAGAATGATTAAAATTGGGAATGAGCTGGTAGAAGCCTTGTCTGTGGATTGTTAAACTGCGCTGTCATTCTTAATATTTACCATCCAGTCATTCTCACACAATCTGCATTCCGGCACAGCGCCTCTAAACATACTGACTGATTAGTTTTTATATTGACCATTATGAAAGAGATTATTATAATGTATGGATTGAAATAATCGTCGTGACCTTATGGAAGGCTGTCTGCTTCCCATCTATTTCTTCCTACCCAGGCTAATATCAGCCTGATCTGCCATCTTCATAATGGTTGCACTCTGCGCAGCAAGGCTCATAGGTTTCACTGTAATCAACTATTTGCTACTTATGTATCTCATTCAATAGATCGAGATCGTTTTCAGCTTGGTACGCTGTCTCACACGCTGAATGCTAAGGCCTCAGGGTACTTGGAGCTGTCCGACTGGCCGGAGGTGGCGCCTGATCCTTCTGTCCGGAATGTGGAAGTCATTGAACCGGTAGGTTTCCACAATTTCTTGTCATATATATATTTTTATGTACAGCATATTTAAATGGGTGTAATGATTTAACTGTCATAGCCTTGGTGCCATGTGTGCGCGTGACGTTGGGGGAAATGATGGTAAAGGTTCACATTTACGGTAACTTTTTTTTTTTATTAACATATCATATGCTACTACTAAGGGTTTACCATTTTAGGCTTAAAGGGAACCAATCATCAGGATTTTCATATACAACCTAAAGCCAGTGCTATACTGGCACTATCAGGCTGATTCCCTGCATACCATTAGTGGTCAGCTCGGATGTTTAGGTTCTGAAATCTAAGAAAGTAAAGTTTATAAAATCATCAGCTTCTTGAGTGACAGCAGCTGAGGATCAGATTATAAGGGGGGGTATTCATAGTTATCCCCTCCCCCTGTTACAATTAGCATAAGTATTATACAATCGATTTAATATTTGACTTGTGCTGAGGTCATACCCATGTGACCAGAAGGGGCGGGGCCTCAACCAACAAAGCTGATACGGAAGCAACATTTTCCTGTTGACTAAGGCCCCGCCCCTTCTGGTCACATGGTATGACCTCAGCAGAGGTCCTGCAAGTCAAATATTAAATCGATTGTATAATACTTGCGCTAATTCTAATGGGGAGAGGATAACTATGAATACCCCTCAGATATTATCTGCTCCTCAGCTGCTGTCACTCAAGAAGCTGGTGATTTTATAAACTTTAATTTCTTTGATTTCAAAACCTAACCATCCGAGCTGACCACTACAGGTATGTATAGAATCAGCCTGATAGTGCCCGTATAGCACTGGCTTTAGCTTATATACAAAGATCCTGATGATTGGTTCCTTTTCAAGGGAATGTCTTGGAAAAGCTGCTGTTGCTAGAAAAAATGTACAATTACATTGTGGTCATTCAGATTATTGTCATACATGCCACAAGTCTGCCAAAAAGAGAGCTGCTGTGACAGAGCAGTTCTTCACCTTGCCTTCTAGTGAGCGTGTCCTATAAAGCATGTCTTGCTTCCATGAAACAACCCCTTGGTAGGTGTTGTTGAATCTTCAATATTTTGGCGTGAACGATATCTCTCAGCCTTGTGCCTGCCGGTAGGTGGTGCCCTCTTGATCATTAACCATTCGGAAAAGTGGCATACTAATAAGCCTAATCTTCAATATTCTGGAGCAAACAGCTCTTGTCTCCCAGCCTTGTGCCTGCCAGTAGAGGGTGCCCTCTTGATCATTGACACTTGGGAAAAGTGGAATACTAATAAGCCTAAATTTCAATATTCGGGCATGAATGGCTCTTCTGTCTCCCTGCCTTGTGCCTGCCGGTAGGGGGTGCCCTCCTGATCATTGACTGTTTGGAGAAGTGGCATGCTAATAAGCCTAATCTTTAGTATTCAGCCTCGAACGGCTCTTCTCTCTCCCAGCCTTGTGCCTGACTTGTAGGCCTCCTTCACACTTCTGTGTCTCCGGCACGTGTTTGGTCCGTTTCCTCACGTGCCGAAGACACGGGCACACATAGACCCGTTAAAATCAATGAGAAAAAGGGAACTTCCAGCGCGGTCCAAAATATCTTGTTAAAATTCATTTTTATTTATAAATCCATAAAATAGGAAATTACAGGCGGTCAGCAGGATATTGCATAGATGTTATTCAGACCCCACAAAGCTACGCGTTTCGACGTGAGTCTTAATCATGCTCTGGGGAGGAAGGGATGTCGGCTTCCTATATCGTATAACACACACCCTCCCAAATTATATGCACATGTTTTCATTAAGGGAACTTTCACAAAAGAACACATCACATTACATAGGTGTATGCACTGCGGTTTTTCCATAGAAAAAGTAAGAAGAAAGAAAAAAGAGACGAAGAATGAGAAAAAGCAAGACCCGTTTAATATACTTGGAATTAATGTCAGATTAGCATAATGTCTTATTGCCAGAATATATACAGTTAGGTCCAGAAATATTTGGACAGTGACACAATTTTCGCGAGTTGGGCTCTGCATGCCACCACATTGGATTTGAAATGAAACCTCTACAA
>NC_134353.1:858688850-858698850 GCF_048569485.1 Anomaloglossus baeobatrachus | reverse complement strand
CAAAAGTGTGTACACCCCTAAGTGAAAATGGCCACATTTTTAGACACTTTCACTCCCCAGTGTCATCTGACTCTGGTGTTAGAAGGTCTCAGGTGTGAATGGGGGCAGGTGTGTTACATTTGGTGTTATCTCACACACTCTCTCACATACTGGTCACTGGAAGTTCAACATGGCTCCTCATGGCAAAGAGGATCTAAAAAAAAAGAATTGTTGCTCATTGTTGCAAGATGACCTAGTCTATAAGATTGCTACCACCAGCAACTGAGCTGTAGCTTAGTGGCCAAGACCGTACAGTGGTCTAAAAAGACAGGTTCCACTCAGACCAGGCATCGCCATGCTTGACCGAAGACGTTGAGTGCACATGCTCAGCGTCATATCCAGAGGTTGTCTTTTCAAAATAGACGTATAAGTACTTTCATCATTGCCGCAGAGGGTACAAGGGGGGGGGGGGGTGTCAGCTTGTCAGTGGTCAGATTATACGCCACACATTTCATCAAGTTGGTCTGCATGGCTGTCGTATCAGAAGGAAGCCTTTGCCAAAGATGATGCGCAAGAAAACCGCAAGCAGTTAGCTGAAGACAAGCAGACTGAAGACTTGGATTACTGGAACAATGTCCAGTGAACTGATGAAACCAAGATAATCGTATTTGGTTCAGATGGTGTCATGCGTTTATGGTGGCAACCAAGTGAGCAGGACAAAGACAAGTGTGTCTTGCCAACAGTCATGCATTGTGGTGGGTGTATTTTGGGGCTGCATGAGTGCTGCCGGCTGTGAGGAGCTACAGTTCATTGAGGGAACAATAAATGCCAACATGTACCATGATATACTGAAGCAGAACATGATCCCTCGCTTCGTATGCCAAAATGATAACGACCCCAAACACACCTCCAAGATGACCACTGCCTTGCTAAACAAACTTGTCTCCAGACCTAAACCCTATTGAGCATATGTGGGTCCTCGTCAAACAGAAAGTGGAGGAGCACAAGGTCTCTAACCTCATGATGTCATCATGGCGGATAGAAGAGGAGTTCAGTGGCTCCTGTGAAGCTCTAGTGAACTGTGCTCATAAGAGCGTTAAGGCAGTGCTTGAAAATAATGGTGGTCACACAAAATAATGACATTTTGGGCACAATTTGGCCATTTTCACTTAGGTTTGTACTAACTTTTTTTTGAAAGTGGTTTATACATTAGAGATGAGTTATTTAGAGAGCACCAAATTTACACTGCTATATAAGCTACTGATCTGATAGTTTGTGCAGAAATTCTTTGGTTATGCAATCTGATTGCTGCAGCAGCTGTCCTGGTGGGCGGTCTCAGATGATCTTGGAGGTGAAGATGCTGGATGTTGAGGTCCAGGGCTGGAGTCAGGTAGTCTGTGATTGAGACCGGTTGGATGTACTGACAAGTTCTCTGAAACACCTTTTGGAGACGGGACGGCTTATGGTAGAGAAATGTCAATTCATAGGCAGCAGCTCTGGTGGACATTCCTGCAGTCAGCATGACAAGTGCACACTGCCGCAAAACTTGCGACATCTCTGGCTTTGTTCTTAAGGCTAAAATGGGCTTTGTCCGTAAAGGGTTAATATTACATCTTCATAGTATCATAGTATCTTAGTATCATAGTTTTTAAGGTTTAAGGGAGACTCTAAGTCCATCTAGTTCAACCCGTAGCCTAACATGTTGATCCAGAGGAGGGCAAAGAAAAAAAAAACCCCAATGTGACAAACAAGTTCCAATGGGGAAAAAATTTCCTTCCTGACTCCACATCCGGCAATCAGACTAGTTCCCTGGATCAACACCCTGTCATAAAATCTAATATACATAACTGGTAATATTAAATTTTTCAAGAAAGGCATCCAGGCTCTGCTTAAATGTTAGTAGTGAATCACTCATTACAACATCATGCGGCAGAGAGTTCCACAGTCTCACTGCTCGTACAGTAAAGAATCCTCGTCTGTGATTATGATTAAACCTTCTTTCCTCAAGACGTAGCGGATGCCCCCGTGTTCCAGTCGCAGGCCTAGGTGTAAAAAGATCTTTGGAAAGGTCTCTGTACTGTCCCCTCATATATTTATACATTGTGATTAGATCCCCCCCTAAGCCTTCGTTTTTCCAGACTAAATAACCCCAAGTTTAATAACCTGTCTTGGTATTGCAGCCCACCCATTCCTCTAATAATCTTGGTGGCTCTTCTCTGCACCCTCTCCAGTTCAGTTATGTCCTTCTTATATATCGGTGACCAGAATTGTACACAGTATTCTAAGTGCGGTCGCACTAGTGACTTGTACAGAGGTAGAACTATATTTTTTTCATGAACACTTATACCTCTTTTAATACATCCCATTATTTTATTAGCCCTGGCAGAAGCTGCCTGACACTGTCCACTAAAGTGAAGTTTACCATCCACCCATACACCCAAGTCTTTTTCTGTGCCTGTTTTACCCAGTGTTCTACAATTAAGTACATAATCATACATTTTATTTCCTCTACCCAAGTGCATGACCTTACATTTATCTACATTAAACTTCAATTGCCACTTCTCAGCCCAATCCTCCAATTTACATAAATCTCCCTGTAATATAAAATTAGCCTCCTCTGTATTGATTACCCTGCAGAGTTTAGTATCATCTGCAAATATTGAAATTCTACTCCGCATGCCCCCAACAAGGTCATTTATAAATATGTTGAAAAGAAGCGGGCCCAATACTGACCCCTGTGGTACCCCACTATGAACTGAGACCCAGTCCGAGTACGTACCATTAATAACCACCCTTTGTTTCCTATCACTGAGCCAGTTTTTAACCCAGTTACACATATTTTCCCCTATCCCCATTACTCTCATTTTATGTACCAACCTTTTGTGTGGCACCGTATCAAAAGCTTTTGAAAAGTCCATATACACAAGATCCACTGCATTTCCCTGGTCCAGGCTTGAACTTACCTCTTCATAGAAGCTGATCAAATTAGTTTGACAGGATCGATCCCTCATAAACCCATGTTGATACTCTGTCATAAGGTTATTTTTCTTGAGATACTCCAGTATAGCATCTCTCAAGAACCCCTCAAGGATTTTACCAACCGTAGAGGTTAAACTTACCGGCCTATAATTTCCCGGCTCAGTTTTTGTCCCCTTTTTGAATATTGGCACCACATTTGCTATGCGCCAGTCCTGCGCTACCGACCCTGTTATTAAGGAATCTGTGAAGATTAAAAATAATGGTCTATCTATCACAGAACTCAATTCCTGTAGTACTCTGGGGTGTATGCCATCCGGGCCCGGAGATTTGTCAACCGTAGTGATTTCGAGGCGGTGGCGTACTTCCTGCTGGGTTAAGCAGGTAATATTCAAGGGTGAATTTATGGTATCACTGGTCATGTCATCTGCCATGGCATTTTCTTGTATAAAAACCGTAGAAGAAAAAAACAAACAATCTTGTTTGATGATTGTACTTCTTTGTGCCACAGGCAAAAACATGGACGACTTCTGTGGGAAAACCAAAGAAAGAGAAGGCTACATCAGACAAGTTTTACTCCTCTGAAGAAGATGAAGACGAGGATAACGAGTCTGCAGCCTCCAGCGGTAAATAATTGTGATAATACTGGGAGTATTCATATATAATGTCTGCACCGCTAGGAGACCTCCATGGCCATACACGTATAGTTTCAGTTGACAATCGTTGAAACTTTCCAACATGACCGATCACTTTTTGGCAGTAGCTTACTGACAGCTATTCCGAAACATTATACAAAAACTATTTTAGGACAATAAATGTCCAAAATAATTTAAATCTGGTAAATCTTCCACAACCCTCTTCCGGTGTATGACCTGATTTAAAGGTAACATGTCAGCTCTCCCAGCCCCCCAAAACCATCTCCATGTCCCCTGTTTCCACATTCTATAAGGATCCCCCTTGTGCCTTCAACATTGTTTTATAATTGTAAAATCAAGTTTTAATCCATGTTCACATTATGCGAATCAGTGAGGACTTGATTTCCCTCGCCTAATGCTCCCTACCATCTTCAAGCACAGATGTAATTGACATGGTTTCTGAAAGTGATGTCCTTGTTGCCTCTTTGCGAATCTCGCACATGCACACAATGTTCTGCCACCATGGGGATGTGCAACAAAGCCGACTGTACACTCTTCTGGTTCATGCTGGGAAGACAAAATGTGGCAACCATGTGCTAGATTTGCAAGGAGCTGTTATCAATCCTGCTAGATTTGCAAAGAGCTGTTATTGATCCTGCAAATATTGTCAACCATGCCCTGGGCGGCGTAGCTACACAAATTTCTATATAACACACTGAAACTTGATTTTACAATTATAAAGTTATCGTTAGGGCAGCTAGCTGCAGAACTACCTGTTCTCTAAATGTTGAGCTCTGTATAACCGGCCCACACCACAGATCGACAGTGTGTGTATACTCTGCTGAGGCAGAAAGCTGCCAATCAGTGGTGGGGCGGGGTTTTACAGAGCCTATGAATATGGAAGACTACCTGACAGGAGGATTATTAGTCTGATAATCACCTTCTAATAAAACAGTGCTTGTATCAAAACTACAGCAAGCAGTCCAGTAAGTGACACATCGCTGGAATCAGGGTCTCTGTCTCCCTATTATGCTGCTCTCAGATTTGATCATATAAATTCTGATGAGTGGTTCTTTTAAAGGGGTATTTCATATGGTGCAGCAATAAACCGTGATTGGACCGCACCTTAGATTTTGGGATGGGAAAATCAGAATTTATCAAGGCTTCCGGCTCGCATGCTTTAATTGACCAAAGTCCTCTGAGCACGATTTGTATGTCAGAAACTGCTCTTTTTTTGACACGCTGGGTTGCTGTGCATCAGACTACTTTTATATTGCACTGTATAGAGAAGTTTAGTTTACTCCCTTTTATTATGCCGATGGGCACAGTAAAGAAACAAGAAAAGCCAAAACCTCTACCCCGTATTATGGGAGTCGATGGCTGACATTTATTATTATATGCCCCCACAGTGGGATATGTTGGAGTTTTCCATTGAAGATCATGGGCAGATTTATCTATTTTGTCCAATGCTTAGACAGGGAGGCGTAGACTAAACAGTTCTGCTCTAGTTCCTGAAAGTGGTCCATAGGGTTTGATAGATCTATCTCACTTCTATACTGTCTAGTCTGTTTTCACCACCTATTAGTCGGCTTAGGTTGGTTTCCCATCTGGATCCGGCAAAATGCGGTACAGTTGAATACAGTTCACAGCCATCTCGGCAAGCTCGGGTCACATGCGGTCATGTGACCGGAGCATGTGTCAGCTTGTGATTGGAGCTTGCCGCGATGCCAGTGAACTGTATTGATCTGTACCGCATTTGTGCCGGATGCGGCAGAATACCGCTGATGTGAAACCAGCCTTACTTTATTCCAGAAGTTTGCATCAGAATATTGGGGCACAGTGTCGTGTGTTAGACCACCATGTTTTCCAGTAAGCCACACCCCTTTTCACTGAGGTCACACCCCCTTGTCAGACCAGACTCAAAGTGTCTAAAGCGCATCCTAAATAGGGGGCAAGGGATGAAAGACAATGTTTTGGCACAAATCACCCAATAATTCTATTTTTTGCTCCATAATAAAGTATCATTGTATTTTTCTGTCTTTTCTGTTGCTAAAATTGAACCAAGTTTTTTTGTGTGGTGAAACATTCTCACATGATATGCTTGTATTCCAGATGAAGAATCAGGGAGCGAGGAGGATAGTGATGATCAGGAGGAAAGTAGCAGTGAGGAAAGCGAGGCCAGCTCGTCAAGTGAAGATGACAAGTCAAGCCATGAAAATTACAAAGGAAAAGAGAAGAAAAATGGATATGACAGGTACGTCTCCTATCACCATGTGCAGTGTGAATGCCGGCGTATTCCGTACTGGCAGCTTTATTTTGGGGGAAGATGTTTTTTATATGAAAAGGTTTCTGCTACTGTCGTCTAAGGCAAAACTTCCAAGATTCTTTATGGCCTCACTGAAGTTTATGGGGCCTTTATACGGCAAGGTGCATGAGGTTGTGGTCACAATGGTCAGTCTCCCGTCAGAGGCTGAAGGATCCTACTGTAAGGTCCTAGTGTCCACTTAGCACCGCTAACTTACATTGTGCCACTCTCACGCCAGTGTGCTTCGCTTATAATAATAAACCTTGAAGCTCATGTGAACAGAGCCCAACACCATGTGCAAGAAGCAACTGTTATCTGGAAGGACATTTTCTGAAGAATATGTTTAGTAAGTATTAGAGACAGATTAGTCTGAGGCTTTAAGGCTAAGTTTACACAGGGCATTTTATGCTGCGTTTTTGAGGTCACAAAGATGCACCAAAATGCATGTATTTCCTCCTCCCAGCAAAGTCTGAGGTTTTTGCTCTCCACACTGGGCATCTTTTGTTGGCTGCGTTTTTGAAGATGCACCCTTAGGCTGTGTGCGCACGTTGCATAATTTCATGCGTTTACGCTGCATATTGCACTGCAGCGTAAATGCATGCGCCCTGCGTCCCCAGGGCAATCTATGAAGATTGTGCATAATCCATCCGCACGTTGCGTTTGAGAGCGCAGCGTTTGCATGCAGAAATTTTGATCCAAATCGCTGCGCTCAAAAAATTAACATGTCACTTATTCCATGCGCTTTAGATGCTTCTCCAACTCTGTCTATGGGAGAGGCAGCATCCCGAGCGCATGAAATCTTCTATTCTGCAGACACACTGCATCCATTATGCAATGTTTCTGCAGCGATATGAAGTGCACATGCACTGCCAAATCGCTGCAGATTTTTCAGCGTGGACACTACGCAACGTGCGCGCATAGACTTCGGCAGATAAGAACAATTAGGCTGTGTGCGCACGTGTGCGTATTACATGCGGATGCGCTGCGATCTGCAGCGCAGCGTAACTGCATGCGTCCTGTGTCCCCTGCACAGTCTATGGAGATTGTGCAGGAGTCGTGCGCACGTGGCGTATTAGAACGCAGCGATTTGGCTGCTGCCCGAATCGCTGCGTTCTAAGAAGTGACATGTCACTTCTTCCGTGCGGTTTGCATGCTGTCTATAGGGAGAGGCAGCATGCAGAGCGCACGTTCTCTGCCGGCACCATGCGCTTCAGAACGGAGCTTTTCAGCTGCGCTCTGAAGCGCACCTTTTAGGTGCGGTTAAGAGCGCACACGTGCGCACATAGCCTTACACTGTAAGATTAAAGGGAATGTTTTAAAGGGGTCACTGTTCTTTTTTTCTAAAAAAAAATATTTAAGAGTGAAGTCTTGCATAGAATAGAGAAAAAAATGTCCTGCTCATCACCAGAATCCACCCTAAAGGTCCAGTCACACTAAGCAACTTTCCAGCGATCCCAACAACGATAGGGATCGCTGGTAAGTTGCTAGGAGGTTGCTGGTGAGATGTCACACTGCGACGCTCCAGCGATCCCACCAGCAATCTGACCTGGCAGGGATCGCTGGAGCATCGCTACACGAGTTGCTGGTGAGCTCACCAGCAACCAGTGACCAGCCCCCAGCGCCGCGTGGAAGATGCTGCGCTTGGTAACTAAGGTAAATATCGGGTAACCAACCCGATATTTACCTTGGTTACCAGCGCACGGAGCTACACGTGCAGAGAGCAGGGAGCAGCGCACACTGAGCGCTGGCTCCCTGCTCTCCTAGTTACAGCACACATCGGGTTAATTACCCGATGTGTGCTGCAGCTACATGTGCACAGAGCAGGGAGCAGCGCACAATGCTTAGCGCTGGCTCCTTGCTCTCCTAGCTACAGCACACATCGGGTTAATTAACCCGATGTGTCCTGCAGCTACATGTGCACAGAGCAGGAGCCGGCACTGACAGTGAGAGCGGCGGAGGCTGGTAACAAAGATAAATATCGGGTAACCAAGGACAGGGCTTCTTGGTTACCCGATGTTTACCGTGGTTACCAGCCTCCGCAGAAGCCGGCTCCTGCTGCCTGCACATTTAGTTGTTGCTGTCTCGCTGTCACACACAGCGATCTGTGCTTCACAGCGGGACAGCAACAACTAAAAAATGGCCCAGGACATTCAGCAACAACCAGCGACCTCACAGCAGGGGCCAGGTTGTTGCTGGATGTCACACACAGCAACATCGCTAGCAACGTCACAAAAGTTGTTCTTTAGCAGCGATGTTGCTTAGTGTGACGGGGCCTTTAACGTTATGACCAGCTGACGACTGATGGGCTGCAGAGCCAGGTGACCAGTGGTCCACATATCACCCTTTTTGGTCTTTCCAAGCATGGTTGTAATATTGGGAAACTTCTTTACATTGCATTATCATGTTGTATTTAGGTCCACTTGTAAAAAGTACAAATTGCAAGTATACATTATATAATGTATATTCAGAAGGCTCCGATGTATGCTTGTGTATATACTGCACATATCGCAAAATTGTTGTAAAAAAAAATAATATTTTGTGGAATAATTACATTTTTCAGTGGTTATTTTCTAGAATACACTTTCTTGTTAGAAAAAAAAAATGACAAAGGAAACTCTTGTAACCTTCCTTGGATGAATGGATCCCTTTAGTTATATTTGATGTATATTCCCTGGAAGCTATTCCTGGAATATACATAGTGTGGAGCTTGGATCCTTTGTGGTAAGGGCCCTTCTAACATACACCGATCATTGTTATATAGCAAAGCTCTATGCACAGTCATGCACCGCTGTAGTGATCACGTAACCGAACCGTGTGTAAGGGTATGTGCACACAACCGCTTTTGCAGGTGGATTTTGCCAGGAACACAACTAAAAAAAAAAATCTCTGAAAAGAAAGGACTAAGAGCACAGTGATGTCAAAACGACTTGCTGTACATATATTCCATCTTTTGGAACTTCTTTTAACCACTTGAGGCTTCCAAACCCGTGATATTGCTAAACTTAGCCAGTCTATTCTTCAGGGACTTGTTCTTAGAAGCCACCGCTATCTTATATATGAAATTTAAAAAAGGATGGTGATAAAGTAGCTCTAAAAACAACTCAGTGAGTTAAGGGTACTTTACACGCTGCGACATCGCTAGTGATCTCGTTAGCGATGTGAAATTCTAGATCGCAAGTGCGATCTTTCGAGGTCGCACATAGGTCATTTTACGCATGTGCGATCTCGAAAGATCGCACTTGCGATCTAGAATTTCACATCACTAACGAGATCGCTAGCGATGTCGCAGCGTGTAAAGTACCCTTTAAAGAAGACACTTTAGAAAATACACAATCAGTGTTTTTCTGAAGCCTCTTCATCTAAAAAAAACCAATGCTGGTACTCCAGGGTCTGTAGGATACCCAGCACCTCCTTCTGCTTCTCCGAGAGCCTCGATGCTGTGTGACTTCAGGCAAAGGAGCCCTCAGTCAAGCAGGAGGAGGCGGTGATGGGCTGTAAATAGAGCTGGAGTGATGAAGGCTTAAACCTCATTTGCATATCAATTCAAACACGGATTTCTCCAAAATGGAGGAACGGACCCGCCATGTAAAGGTGTTGCTGGATTTGTCTTAAATAAAGCTAAATGCACATATAAATAGATGAGGGTCGGAATCCTACTGACAGATTCTCTTTTAAAGAAGCAATGTTTGGAGATCCACATCATCTGCAGGTCTTCTTACATGTTGTATGATACATTGTACGGGATTCCTTCCAGGATCTACTAGCGATGAACAAGGTAGTTGGTTAGTAATTAGGACTAATCATTTCTATTGTATGAGATCCGTTTCTTCTCTTCCATACTGTCAGCCGGTGGCCTCTGCAGACACGATCACCCTTTGCTCTGTAACCTGCTGCCGCCTGAGTTGATGAGTTTGCGGTTTCTCTCCGTCGTGGCTGACAGCCCTGATTGGGGCACAGTACGCACTCTGCTCCTTTTATTACAGACAGTAATTAAAGCAACTCGCCCTGCCACTTCCATAACAAACACAGCATAATGCCCTAATTATGACTTTATTAATTTAAGTCAGGATTTAATGATTTTAAAAGTGATTTATATTGTTACTCC